>NW_006159974.1:1622960-1625254 GCF_000334495.1 Tupaia belangeri chinensis | reverse complement strand
AAAGAGAGCTTCAAAAAACAGCTTCAGATTAACAACATGAACCTCAGAAATCCACCCAGAGAAGCTGCTGACTCTTTGAACCCTGAAAGATAAAACACACAGAGCTGACTCCCTCCCCCGAGCGGCTGCTGAGAGGGGATCACTTATTTTTATTGTGATGAAATCCCCTTCACATCCTGAGGGACATTCCTGGAAGACTTGAAATCTCTCCACTGAGCAAATTGTAACACAGTTGCCCCATTCAAGCATCCCCAGCAGCGGGGACCCTAATCCATCCCCAACTAAGGGCCAAGAAGTCATTTATCCTACAAGATTCTTGCCCTTCCCTACTCATGCCATGGACTCTGGGGACCTCTCCCAGCCATAGCCAGTCTCAGGGAAGGCCACTTCACAGCCCATCCGGAACATTAAATCAAACAGACCTGCCATCACTAGTTAATCGCCTGTCTAAAGGTGAGTCACGCTTACCTCCAGGTAATGCATCTGGCAGGTGGCACATCCATGACAGGGTCATAGCAGCGACAGTGGGTGTCAGGCGCTAAAGCTCACACACCTTTCTCAAGGCCTCTTCCGGACTTTACAGTCCTAACTCACTTGCTCACAAGGGTCCCGAGAAGCCAAACAATCAGAAACCTGGAACTGTTTAGAAAAGAATCCCGGCTTTGGATTGTCTCTGTTCTGGTTTCTGCCCTTGCTGCCTGTGGGCCTGGAGTGACTTCATAACCTCTTGAAGTCTCCCTCATTGTCTTTATGAGACAAGAGTCAGAACACCTATGACAAGGATGCACAGTGAGTGACTGTAGTGCCCAGGACAGTGTCATAGGTGCCCAAGGAGTGCAGCTATTGTTACCATTGTAAACAGCCCCTGGAAACTGAAAAGAAAACCCTGCTCAAAGCAGTATCGTCCACACGGAGGAGAGATCAGGACGACTATGACTCCAAATCTGGTGTCAAGGGCTCAGAAAACGTAGTGGCTAGTGGGGCAGAGGGAAGGTGCCAATGAGATGGTGTTCGTTAGGGGCAAGCTGCCCTCCACATTCGGCTGGTCCTTTTCAGCCCCTGTGAGGGCTCAGCACAAAGGGGTCTGGAAACCAAGTCCTCTGTTTACGAGCTCCAAAATGTCCTGCATGCAAAAGCCTCTGCTATCCAAACCGGCCGGCTCTCTGCCATCTGCACTGGGCTCCTCGTCCTGTGTGCAGCCCTGCCGGGACTCCTGGCCAGGCCGACAGGACCCCTCCTAGTCCAGCCAGAGGGAGGGCCAGAGCTGCTTTACAGTTTACAGGGGATCACATTTCACCGTGGAAGCCTGAGAATGAGCCACCCCTGTGAGATCTGCTGTGCAGGAAGCAGGTCCGTTTCTTTTCCCACGGAAGGATTGGGGGCGGAGGAGGTGGACACCCAGACGATGCGCCTCTGGATCCTGTTACTGTTACTCACTGAGTGGTGGACTGAACTGCCTCAGAGAGCATCTAGTGGTTTCCTGCTTCTCACCAATGGGAGGGAGGCCGAGGCCCAGAGAGGACAAACCTGCCTGAGGACACAGGGCCGTTCTCAGGGCCTAGCCACACTCCGGTGCAGCAGCACCTGGGCTGGTCGGGGCAGCTCAGGTTCTTTGACAGATACTCAGAAGGACCGTGCCCACAGATCAGGGGACCTGCCTGGCCTTGGCACCCTGGAAGGACCAGCAGAGGCCCCACCCACAGGCCCAGCAGCCCCTCCTTCTGCAGCCTCTTCAGCTTTATTTTGGTTCCTAATGAGTAGAGGAGAGGGGAAATGGGAGGGCCCCTGAGGAGGTCACTGGGGTTTTTGTCAGTTTTGTCCCTGAGACCTGGGCAAACTCCCCTCCCCGCTCTGAGCTGCCTTTTGCACAGCCATAAATTGGGACCAGAGATTGCACCTGACACCAGGTACCTAGTGAGGTAGGTCAAGGGGAGACAGCGCTTGGCACTCATAGGGCCCCACATAAGTGGAGAGTGCTTCTGGGCTTCCACCCAGAAATAGGGTGGAATAGTCAGTCAGATACACGTTTGTGCCCACATGTGTATGTCCACACACGTGTTCCTGTGTGTTTTCACTCTGGTAGGTGGACGTGTGAATTGGTCTCCCTCTTGCCCGTCTCCTGCGTCCCCTTCCCTGCAGCAGCTCCCTGGCCATCCCTGAGCCACTGATGCTGTCCCGGGGGACCTCCAAGCTCCTCTGCCCCTTGCAGCCCCTGCTTCCTGCTGGCTGCCAACTTGGCTTTCTTCTTCTTTTATTTTATTTATTTATTTATTTATTTATTTATTTATTTATTT
>NW_006159974.1:1615522-1622806 GCF_000334495.1 Tupaia belangeri chinensis | reverse complement strand
CTAGAGAGAGAGAGAGAGAGAGAGAGAGAGAGAGAGAGAGAGAGAGAGGAGCCCCCAACATCATTTTCAGGCTGTGGCCCTCCCCTAGCCTCAGCTGACATGGATCATGGACATGTGTGTGCCTAGTGTGCCCAGGGAGGTCCCTAGACACAACCCAGGACCTTTCTCGCATGAGTCCAGGCACGTCACCACTGTGCTACTGCCTGGTCCTTGCTGTACTTCTTTTTTTTTCCTTTTCCTTCCTTAGTCTTTTATTTGTAAAACGTTGATATTTAACAATAAATACAGAAGAAAAGCAACAAACAAGTAGTTGACTTGCACTGTGGGTGGGAAACTCAAGCCAGGGCAGAGCAGAAGTCCCTGGTACTCCGGAGGATGTGCTGTGGGGCCACCAAGCGTCTGCAGTGTGAAAGGCACCTCTTTCTCCTCCCACAGGTCTCAAACAGCTTAGATGGGAGGCCGAGCGTGATGACTGGTCCTAATTTTTGCTATTCAGCCATTTTTCTTGATCTTGTTCTCTGATCCCGTACATTCCAGATTGTTCGATAGATTTGTAATAAACTTCTAAGATGAAAGGGAATTTCTTGTTCATTGTATGCCTGAAATCTTGGCTTGTGTTCATCTTAGTAAACAAAAAATATGCTCCGAAAACGCCTAGAAGTTCAGCTACTAAAACTCCTTTAAAGATCTTCTTTGCCAGTGGTTCCATAGTGCGGGCCATCCTGGGAAACCGAAAGTGAGTTCAGCGAGCGGAAGCCGAGCGCTCCCCACCCGAGCCCCAGCTCTCCAGACTCCTTGCTGTACTTCTTAGCTGGGCCCAGTTGCCCCCAGGGGTGAGGGGCAAAGGTAACGTGGCAGCCCTACCTATCAGACGGACACAACCAACTTTGAAGAGGACTTTCACTTCTTTCTTTCTTCTTTCTCTTTCTTTCTTTCTTTCTTTCTTTCTTTCTTTCTTTCTTTCTTTCTTTCTTTCTTTCTTTCTTTCTTTCTTCTTTCTTTCTTTCTTTCTTTTTCTTTCTCTTTCTTTTTCTTTCATTTTGGAGAGGGTTTTGCTATAGGGCATATGCGCTCACCAGAAAGACAGAGAGAGACAGACAGAAAGCGAGAAATCACCCCCTGGAGGGATGGCCACACCGCAATCCCTTCTCCTCCATTCTCCTCTCGGGATCTTGGGCACGCATGCACATGCGCCCAGTGTGAGTTTAAGCCACCGGGTCCAGGACTCAATCCGTGGTCGACTACATGGGAGTTCAGAGTCATAACCATTATTCCATCTGCTGGTCCCAAGGGCTTTCATTTCTTAAAGAATTGCATTGATTTAATTTGTGCCATGTCCTCCCACAGATATCAAGGTTCCTAAAGTTTTAAACAAAAATGACAGGCCAGCCGGTGGCATGGTGGTTAAGGAAACTGGATCCCAATAGACTCAGCAGTTTGCTGGGTGCATATGTTTGTGTGCCCAAAATCCCAAGAGAAGGGAGAAATGGAAGAGAAGGGATCGTGGCATGATCACCCATGAGGAGTGCTTTCTCACTTTCCCTCTCTTCTCTGTCTCTCTCCAATGAGCACACATACCTTCTGGCAAATTTCAAAAAGAAGAAAGGAAAGAAAGAAAAAGAGAAAGAAAGAAGGAACAAAGGAAGGAAGGAAGGGAAAAAATAATGCCCGAGTACCCCCAGCGAAGGGCCATGATGCCATCTAGGAACAGACTGTTGAGAAGCCATGGGGTGGGGGGCAGGGGGCTGGGGGAGGGGAACTGTGGCACTGAAGCCCCACCCCAACGCCTTCTGTGTTCTGAGGTGGACAGGAAGAAAGAAAGGTGGGACTGGAGCTTAAAGGATGTCATCAGAGCATGGCCTGAGGGAGCCCTGTGGAACTTCATCCCTTTCTGGCAGTCCAGCTCCTGGGGGAAGCCTGCATGGTGGTTAGCATTCCGGTGCCATCCCCAGACTACCTGGGTTCGAATTAGGCTCTGCCACTTAGCTGTGTGATGTTGGGCAAGTTACTTAACCTCTCTGTGCTTCAGTTTCCTCATCTATAAAGTAGATATAGTAATGGCCCCTTCCTCATCTGATTATTGAATGAATTTACGTGAAAGGAGGTGCATAAGCATGGGTTTAACATGTCCAGAAGTATCTGGCTCTATGAATGGGAGGTGCTGGTTTTCTTGTTTCTTTTTAAATTTTTATTGTCATTAAGACCTGCATCACCCTACATGGGGCAGACCTTCAGCTTTCGTCAAATCACAGAACATTTCACCCTTCCTCCCCACCCGTGATGACGTGAACCAGAATATAATGAACTTCAGCGTTGTGCCTTCCTTGTCTCTTCTCTAAGTCCTTGCTGCCACAGTGTAAGCCCCTCTGCGCTTTTCCTGGCCTCAGTGGAAATGGAACGCAGCTGCTCAGGACTGCAGCGAGAAGTGCTTTCTGTGCATGGTGAGCTCTGAGTGCAGAGCTGCCAGGGTGAGCATGACACGTAGACATGGAGCCCTCATGCCTGTCCTGCGGGAAGCCCCACCTCCCTCTCACGCTCCCTCCTGGTCTCTGGAGGTCCTCCTGGGCAGGGCCATGGAAGACAGGATGGAGCAGAAATACCTATGAACAGCTTCCTCCAATGCAAGGCAGGAAACTCTGGTCCCTGCCCCTGTCCCTGCCCACACTCCTGCCTTCCTCTTTAGAACCATACATAATGACTCCAGTGACAGAGTTCACATTCTACCCTTGTCTTTTCTATGTTTCCTGTTTGGGAATCTTGACCCTCTGTCTTATTACTTCTTTTTTTTTTTCTTTATGAGTGGTAGAGGGACAGAGACAGAGATTTTTTTTCCCCAAGGTTTCTTTCTTCCATGAGTTAGAAAGATACAGAGATAACTCTAACAGGGTCTTCATATCACAATCCACCTCCAGCTTCATCCAGCCCCAAATCATGGGCACACATGTAAAAGCACAAAGGTAGTCTCCTAGGTTGTCTTCTAAATGCTATATTGTTTTTTCTCTTGCATTTCGAGATCTACAATCCATCTGGAATTGACTTTCATATGTGGTGTAAATTAGGGGTTAGTTTCTTTTATTTTTCTTTTACATCTAGATATCCACTTGCTCCACCATCATTTACTGAAGTCTGTCCTTTCTCTCCTGTATTGTACTTGTGCCTTTTCCATAGTCCAGGTGACTATATAAGTATGAATCTATTTGTCTGTCTCTACACCAATGATAAGGTATCTTAATTACTATAGTCTTATTGGTCTCAATTTTGGCAGTGTAAGTCTTCCACTTTTGTTCTTCTTCAAGATTGCCTTGACTATTCTTGGACTTTGGATCTATGAAATGACTATTCACACATATTTTGAGTCAACCTACCAATTTACACCAAGGGAGAGCCTGCTGGGATTTTGAATGGATTGCCTTAAATCTATAAATTAAATGGGGAGAATTAACATCTTCCAATTCATGAACATAGTATATCTTTCCATTTGTTTGGTTCTTTTTTTTTTTTTTTTTTTGAGAGCTCTTTTTTGCTATAGGGCACATGCACATGCCAGAAAGACAGATAGAGACAGAGAGACAGAAAATGAGAAAGCACCCCCAGGGGAGATGGCCACACCACAATCCCTTCCCCTCCATTCTCCTCTCGGGATCTTGGGCACTCACATTCACTTGCCTGGTATGAGTTTAAGCCACTGGGTCTGGGATACAAATCATGGTCACCTACTTGGGAGTCCAGCGACATAGCCATTATGCCAACTGCTGGTCCCTTGTTTGTTTTTTTTTTAGATATCCCTCAGCAATGCTTTATAGTTTTCAATAGATTTAGTCCTAGGTAATTTCATATTCTATGATACTTTTGTAAATGGTATCACTTACAATTATCCTTTTCTATTTGTTTTATGTAGAAATATGGTTGGTTTTTGTAAACTGTATTCCAGTGACATTGCCAAATAACTTAATAATCATAATAATTCTTGTTTATGCTCTGTTAGGAAAAAGATGCTTTGGGGCATGGACCAGCCATGGTGAAAGATCCATCAGCTTTGAACTCTGGGGTGGATATGGAGGTAGAGAGGGAGGAGGAAGATAGACTCAGCCACCCAGGAAAAGTGAGGTGAGGAAGTCATAGGCAGATTTTGCCCATGCCCAGCCAACCCAAGATGATTGTCTTCACAACACATTGAGAGTTTATGCCCTGGCCAGGGCACTTAGCTCAGCCCATGGCTTCGTTGGAAGGAAAAACCTAGGTTCTAACTCTGGCCTGTAATTAACAATCTGTGACCCTGAGCATGTTGCCAAACCTGTCTTAGTTTCATCCTTCTCTCTAGCACTATAGTATTTGTATCTCTTACTTAATAGGTGCCTGATTATCATTGGTCGATTGATTCAGCCCTCAATTGACCTTTACCTATATGGTGCTTCTGAAAATCACCAGAAAGTTCCACAGTCTAGGGACTATTGATGTGGGTGCCTTTGGGAGTAGAGGTGGCTGACTACCATTGTTTTCTAAGCTTCAGTGCTCTTTGTCCTTCAGGAATTTGTATTTCTACAGTGAGAACACCCATGCAGGGCTGCTCCTCTCTAAAAGGATCTCAAGCTCCTCTTAAAAACAATTTGGATGGGACTAGTAGATGGCATAATGGTTATGTCACTGGACTCCCACATAGCCAGCCATGGTTCAAGTCCTGGACCCAGTGACTTGAAACTCATGCCAGTGTATGTATGTGTGTGTGCGTGTCCAAAATTCTGAGAGGAGAAGGGATTATGGTGTGACCATCTCCAATCGGGGGGTGAGGGGTGATTTCTCACTTTCTGTCTGTCTCTCTCTCTCTCTCTGGTGAGCACACATGACCTATAGCAAAAATCTCTCTTAAAGAAAAAAATCTTGACAGAAGTCCCTAAAAAGCCTTGTCTAACCTGTGATCACTGCTGTAGAAAAGGATGAAATGTAATGATTCTGTCCATGTGTCCTATGGGCCTGGAAAACAGTCACAGTTATGAGAAGACTTTAAAAAGTTCATGAAAAATATTGAAATCTATTTATGATTGCCTCATAATACACCTCTTCTATGAACTTTTCGATGACCCTTTGTATATCCAACCAGCGGCTCCCTGGCCCTCAATATTTATTTCTCCCTTGAGCAAGAGGCAGAGAGAGACAGAGATAAGGAGCTACCATCCCCAACAGGGTCTTCTTTTTTTTTTACCCAACAGAGTCTTGATGCCATGATCCACCCCCACCTTCAGCCACCCACATAGCATGGGCACACGAATGCCTGGTATACTCAGGAAGATCCTCCAGACGTGAACCTGGAATGTTCCCATGAGGATCAGTGTGATAGTGCCATATTTTATTTCTGCACCACTGTCCAGCCCCCTTCACAAGCTTTCTGAAGTCACCTTGTACACCAGCACTTTTTCCAGCTCAACTCCCTAATCACTGTGTGCTCTAGGGCTATGGGCTCATCACTATTGCTCTGCTGCTTCCTCTGTAAGTAGAAGGAGCAATAAGCCATCACAGGCTGATGCAAGAATTTTAAGAGTCAGTCCATGCAAGTGCCCTCAATTTTTGAGAGATAGTTTAACTGGGTACAGAATCTTAGAAAAAAAAAAACTCTTCCTCCAAAACAACATTGCTATCTTCTAGCTTCCACTATTACGTTTCAGAAGCCCAATGCCGTATTGATTCCAATTATTTTCCTAAGTGTCATTTAATTTTATCTCTGAAAGCTTTTTGTGATGTATCTTTTGGTACAAGTCGTTTTTTTGATCTGGCTCTTCATGTGCTCTCTCTCAATTTGAAAATGTAATAATTTAGTCTTGAATAAACTTTTTGGATCATTTCTTTGATACTTTTCTCCTCTCCATTTTTTCCTAGTTTCTTTCTCTTGACCTCTAACTAGTCAGATGTTTGACCTCCTGGATTAATCTTCTAATTTTCTTTTTTTTTTTTCTTCAATTTTCACTCTCACTTTTTCCCCCAGTTTTGTAAAAATTGTCCTTATGGGGGCCAGCAGGTAGTGTGGTAGTTAAGGCACTGAACTCCTATATGGCTGACTGTGGTTCAAGTCCTAGACATGGAGGCTTGCTTTCTCACTTTCGCTCTCTCCCTCTGGTCAAATTGAATACTAATAAAGTTAAATAAGTAAAATTAAATAGATAATTATTTTAATTTTTTTCTTATGTTCTAGTCCTTTTACTATTTTATATCATTTGTTACTTTTATTTCTAAAGTGTGTTTTTGAGTTCTGAAGTTTCTTTCATTTTCTTAGAGAGATTTTAGCTTTAGGGCACACCGGAGAGACAGAGAGACAGAAAGTGAGAAATCACTCCTCAGAGGAGATGGCCTTTCCACAGTCCCTTCTTCATTCTCCTCTCAGGATTTTGGGCTCGCATGCACATGTGCCTGGCATAAGTTTGAAACCACTAGGTCTGGGACTTGAACCACGGTCAACTATGTGGGAGTCCCAGCAATGTAACCATTACACCATTTGCTGGTCCCTTGAAGTTTCTTTTTAATAGCCTCCTATTATTATTTCAGGGGTGCAGTATCTTCTATCTCTCTAAGAATACCAATAGAATGCGGGTTTAGTTTTATAGGTCTTTCTGTTAGTTTGTTTTTCTTCTGTACACTCGGTGTCTTTGCTTTCTGAGTTTTCTTTTTCCTGTGTGTTATTTTGGTCTTTGTCTTTCACGTTAGAGGCAATCTGTCATGTTTAATAGCCACTTTGCGCTAAATTCCATGGGCGTGGCAGGCTTACTTTCTCATGGACTGGATCTCTAGGTGTATTGAAAGGATCTCCTCCAGCTGGGCCCTGATTGGGGTGGCCTGCTGGTGACCAGCTCATGCCTTCTGCCTGCAGACCTATTTCTGAGAGCTCTTACAGAGTGAGTTGGGCCTCTGGGGACAGGACCATCATGTGGCCTGGCTCCTCCCACTCAGAGTCCGGTGGCTGAAGCCTCACCGTGGACTCCTGCTGCCTCTTTAGAGTTCCCTAAAGTAGCCAGCCCCTATCCTATTGGTGAAGCCCATCTGAGGGCCCAGGTCATGGGAAAGCAGCCTCGTTCAGGGGGCAGGTCCTGAGTTCTGGGAGCAGAGCCATCAGCAGCAGCAGTGCTGACAAAGGCAGATGGCAGGTAGACTTGGCAAATACCATCCTGCCGTGGGTGCAAAGAGCCTGGAAGTGAGAGGCTAGGAGTGAGGGCACAGGGAGCAGAACAGAGTCTTGGGGCCTGAGGCCCTTGTTGCTGATCCAATGAAAGCTTCTCTCTCTTTTTTTGGGGGGGGCGG
>NW_006159974.1:1605836-1615511 GCF_000334495.1 Tupaia belangeri chinensis | reverse complement strand
AGGTGGGGGGGAGAGGTTTTTTTGCTTTCGGGCCCGTGCGCTCACCAGACAGACAGAGAGAGACAGAGAGACAAAAAGCGAGAAATCACCCCCCAGGAGGGATGGCCACGCCGCAATCCCTTCTCCTCAATTCTCCTCTCAGGATCTTGGGGGGGCACGCATGCATACGCGCCCGACATGAGTTTTAAGCCACCAGGTCTGGGACATGAACCATGGTCGAGTATGTGGGAGTCCAGCGACATAGCCATTATGCTAACTGCTGGTCCCTGAAAGTCTCTTTTACAGATGGGAGACTGAGGTGCAGAGAGAGAGCCACATGGTGAGTTAGTGACAGATGACACAGGCCTCAAGAGTTTCCATCCCCTGACCACACTGAGCAGTCCGTTCCCTCTCTCCCTCTCTCTCTCTGTCTCACGTGCACACACACAGTGGTTTTCCTGGTGCAGCGATACTTCTGGTGTAACAGGCATTGGCTGGTTTTGCCCATGTTCGAGACATCAGAAAATGTGCCATGGCCTTGGGCAATTGAAGGGCTGTATGTAGTAGAAGACACTGAGAACATGGGGACCCTCTGAGTCCCAGAAGCACAGGGCCTGCGTCTCAGCAAGGGAAACTGAGGCCCAGATTGGGACGAGCAGGGCCTTGTCAGGTCACAGAGCAGGAGAGGACGCGATCCTCCCCACCAGTGCCATTTCTGTGTTTCCACAGCTCTGCTGAATAATTCGAGAAAGTTAAACAAACACACTGTAATTGCCTGTCAATGACAGATGCCAAGGGAGCTGTAAACTCGGCCAGTCCTGGAGCCTGCCTGAGCTGGTGGCATGGGGAGTTGGAGCTGGCTGGGCCTCCTGGGCCTCACTGCAGCTGGGGAACTGCCTCTCACCCCACCCCTCTGTGCCCGCTGACAGCCAAGCCGCTCCTCACCTGCCAAGCAGGGTCCTGGTGCCAGAGCAAACTGGGCCCGGGCCCAGCACACTTTCCAGAAATAGGTCTCTTCGAGAGCGCAGGCTCCCCCTCCCTCCTGACCTTCCCCCATGCAGGGGGTCCTATTTGTTGCCTCAGTCCCTGGAAACGCTCTGTTCCTGGCCCCAAAGTGCCAAAAGAATGTGTAGTTCACCCAGTGCCCTGGGCCCGCCCTGGGACTTTAACTAGAACTCCCCCTCTTGCACTGCTACCTCCTTCTCAGGGTGGGGTGGTGTCTGCCTGTGTGGGCAGTGTGGAGCTGGGACTTTATCAGAGCCATCCTGCCAGCCCAGAGGACAGGGGTGCTGAGGAGTTCATGGACCTCTGCTCCCGAGCAGACAGTCCCTGAGGTCAGGCACCCCCCACGTTGCCCTGCTGTGCACCCCTGTCAGGGTCAGCACAGCCTCGACCAGGGCCTCCGGGACACCTACCACCGCCAGTGGATGAGGGGATGGTCGGGGGCAGGGCGAGTGATGAGGGTGGATAGAGAGTGACTGATGGGCTGGGGTAGGGTAGGTGAATAGAGGGAAGGGTGGGAAGAAAAGAAAGGGTGAAAGGAGTGACTGTGGTGGTGCAATGCTCTGTGAGGCTGACCCACGCCCACATAAGAAAATTCTAGATTCCCCCCAAAGACCTCCCTGCAAGCACCAGGCCTATGCATGCTCATGATCCAGGGCTGACTGGAGCAGCGGGTGGATTGTGGCATGAAGACCTCCTTGGGGGTGCCTGTCTCTGTCCTTCTCTGTCTCTCTTTGTCTCTGTCATTTGTTGAAGAAATAAAGGAAAGAGGGAAGGGAAAGGAAGAGAAGGGAAGGGAAGGGAAGGGAAGGGAAGGGAAGGGAAGGGAAGGGAAGGGATGGGTGGAGGGTAGTGTAACAGATGAATTCTGGTCATTTTGATCTCTGCTCTTCCTATTAAGGGAAATTCTTGGCTGTCTGAATTTGAGAGCAGCACTAAACCCCCTCAGAGGGGCCTTTGGGTGTCCCAGCCAGCACTAAAAGCCCCCTGGGCCTTTGGGTGACCCAGCCATTTAATCAGGGAGCTCCCTAAATGCATGTCAGTGGGCCTTTCTCTTTGGTGGGTCCCCGTCTCCAGAGAAGACCCCTCTTCTCTCCCGCCTGAGCTTCCCCGGTCTCTGGACAGCCTAGTGACTCTGACCTCCCAACGGGGCCAGGCCAGGACCACACACCGGGCTGCATCCCATCCTGTAGTCGTTATCTGCCTTTCTCTTTGCTTCGTAAGCGTTTTACTTTGTTATTTCTTTACCAGTCTTTTCCTGGGAGAAACTAGTGGGAACGTATGTGTTCAACCCATCATGTTTAACCAGAAAGCCATCTCCCTCTATCTCTTGTCTTTGCAAAGTCCTGCCCCGTTCCAGAGTCAGGAAACTGTATACATTCTTCTACTTGTTTTAATGCTCAGTGTTTATACCTCAGTCTTTCATGTGTTTGATGTATTGGGGTTACTAACAAGGTTTTATGGAGGGTAAAACAGAGCACTGCTCCAAAACAACAACAAAAAATCTTAGAAACCACTGACTTGGCCCAGCCAAGGGCACAAGGGAGGGAGATGAGAGTGAGGGCCTCTGCTGGCTACATGGGCCTTCCTGTAGACCCCGGCGGGGCTGGGGTGCAGGGAGGGCCTGGTGAGAGCCTTCCTTGGCCCGTGGCTAGGCACCCCTGGATACAGCGGACATAGCCTGAACCTCTTATTCCCATAGTTCTAGGACCTCGTGTGAAAGATTCACAGGGTAGAACAGTCAATGAGCAAGGCGGCTTGTGCTCAGTGACAGAGATGGGGAGATCTCCAAGGATGGGTTTGGCTGACAGCATGGAGGGAGGAGCCATGCAGACCTCGCCGCCTCCAGTGGCTCCTGACAGTCAGCCCCAGCACACGGAGTAGGAGCTGTTGTGTTACCCAAATACCACTGTGTGTCTGTTTAACCAGAACAGGGTTCCTGCCGGGTCAGGCTTTGAACTGAGCCAAAAAAAAGAGGAATTTAGGTGCCCCTTGACTTCTCGAGCAATAAAAGCTCTTTAGAAAAGCTTTGAACCATCTATTTCCTCATTAAAGAGCTCTGGGTCTTGGGGGAGACAGACATAAATAGATAATTACAACCCAAGGAGATCTGTGCTTGAGAGGTCAGCCATTACTGGCCTCCTAATTGGCCTTCCAGGCTCTAGTCCCTCCCACTCCCCCCTATGGCACATTCTGCTACCAGAGTGATTTGCAAAATGCAAATCTGACCTTGACTTCCAACTGCCTAAAACCCTCTAAGGGCTGCCCATCGGCTTCCAGACACTGCCTCCTGCACCCCTCTCCGAAGACCCTGGTGTTAGGGTTCATGCATGTCTCCAGCCTGGGCAGCTCCTAGGAGTGCTCTAATTGGGCCAGGCTGCCAGCAGACCCTGCCCTGTTCCACACCAACCTGGCCAACCATTGTGCATCCCTCAGGTCTCACCTTAGACGCCACTGCCTCCAGATATCCCCCTGACTCCCCCCCAGGACTGACTTTGACAATCCCCATGATACTTTGCAATATTCTGCTCTTACAGCCTGCTTTGTTCTTACCAGCCTGTGCCTGTTCCCCGTCTCCTTCTGCCTTTGTAATTCTTCAAGTCAGGGAGTGCATCTCATTGATCAACTGTTCACCAGTTACCAGATATTTTTAAGTCCCTGCTCTGTGCCGGGCACTGAGATTCATAGCTGTGTAGACGGAATAAACAAGGACCCCTGCCGTGTAGCACTCTGTGCTAATGGCCTCCCCAGTGCTGCCCAGTGCTGACTAGGGGCTCAGAGGTCTGGCAGGCTGCTTGGAGGAGAGGGCCCTGAAGATAAATCCCTCAAGGATGAGTAAGAGTTTTCCAGGATGGACTGGAGACTTCTCTGCCTGCCTGCCAGAGGCTGTCCTTGTGCCCGGGCTGCATTCTCCCAGCGCCTACTCTGTCCTCACCTCAGTCTCTCTTCTCTTTCAGAATGTATGAACTGCACTCGGCTCAGCGACATGAGTGAGCGGCTGACCACGCTGGAGGCCAAGGTCAGACGGGCTGGGACCTGGGCCTGACAGCTGGCCGGGCAGCCTGGGCCCAAGTGCTGTGTGCCGCTGAGGCCTTGGTGGCCCTCTCTTGCTGGGGAAGCCTCTTGAAGTGGGGAGAGTGAGAACAAGAAAGCCAAAGGTCCCAGGCAGCAGGAGGGTCTGTGTGGGCTGAGCTCCTAGGACCCAGAGGGGTTGAGCATTTAGAAATCGGGAGGAAGAGGAAGGAGTCCTGCCCTTGCAGTGCTGCTGTCCCCAACTCTGGCTCCTCCCCCTGCCAACCACCAGGCACTGGGCTGGGCAGAGGAGCTGCTGGGAAAAAAAATCCAATGTCAGGAAACTGCAGGGGGGTGGAGGAGGAGCAGGTCCTGGGCAGAGTCACCCTGAGGCTGCAGGACCCCAATAAGGCAAGTAACTGGGGAGTGGCCCCAGGCAGGAGAGAGGAAGGTAGCAAGTAACTGTTTGGGGAGTGGCCCCAGGCAGGAGAGAGGAAGGGGAGGGCGTGCGTGGCACAGGTGTGTTAATGGGCAGGTTGCCCGTGGGCGTGCCTGGGCCTCCCTCTGAGGTCTCTCCAGGAGATAAGGTAGAGCACACTGGGAGCCCGGAGGTCTCTCCTGTCCCTCGCTGGGTGAGCTGCTCCAGGGTGCTATTTCCTACCCTCCCACCAAGCACAGTCCTCCGGCCAGAGAAAGCCCTCAGCGGAGTTCTGGGTGTCTGCAGACAGAAGTCAGAGCCTGTGGGGCTGCGGGGTGTGCGGGCACCAAGAGTATCTGTCCCTGAGGAGGACAGCCTCATCCTCCTCCACACCCAGAGGGCCAGGTGAGCAGGCAATTGGCTAAAAAGGTTTGGAGGGGAACAGGCCTGGGGGGCCAGGATGCCTCCAAATCTCCATGGGGCCTCATGGGGCAGCAGGAACTGCCGGGTCACCTGGTCCCCAGGGCAGATCAGAGTCATCTGACCCAGAAGCAGAGCTCTCTCCTGGACAGAACTGCATGGCTAGAGCAGGTGGCATTGCCCAGAAGGAAGCAGGTAAACGAGGCCAGCTGGCAGGGGGCTGGAGTCCAGAGGGGGACTGGAGGCCTGGCCAGCAAGAGTCCCCCCAGAGCAGGCCCAGATATTGGCTGTGCCTCACCCCAAAGAGTCATGGGACCACATGTGCACATACACACGTGCATACATACACTGTGTGCACACACCCACATCCGTGTATTTGCACGTGGATGTGCACACATAAACATGCACACATAGAAGAGTTCTTCGAAAGGATCATAGGAAATGCATGTTATGAAAAACTGTGCACATGCACAGATATCAACATTTTTTGCACCAAAATAAACTTATGCTTCAATTTTCAATGAACTTTATTATTATTTATTTTTATTTGTTTGCCAGAGAGAGACAGAGGGAGATAGAGAGGGAAAGAAAGAAATCATCCCCTGGGGGATGGCATGCTGCAATCCTTTCTCCTCTCAAGATTTTGGGCACACATGCACACGTGCCTGCGCCATTTTCAAGCCACCAGGTCAGGGACTTGAACCACATTCAACCACGTGGGAGTTCAGCACCTTAAGTACCATGCTACATGCTGGTCCCTCAACAAACTTTTTGATGTCACCTCATACATATACATAAATGCACATGTACCGAGATACATGAATGCACACAAGACACACACACAAGCATGCACACACATGTGCACACATGTGTAAAATGCATATTTGCACACAAACACACTAACACATATGAAGGCATACACATGTACGTGTGTGCACTCATGCACACCTATATGCACTAGCTCATATGCACACCTACATGCACATATACATACATGCACACATGCCCACACATATACAGACACATGCACACATGTGTGTGTATATATGCACATGCATACACATATGGTGCACACACTGCCCCTTGGCCCTGCCTTCTGCCCCCGCTATCTGGGCGGCTGTCCCTGAACACCCATCTTACTGTAGGATCAGGCAGAGCACCAGCCTCGCGGGGCTGTTGGGCCTCAGGCGTGCGTGGCGCCTGGCTTGGAGATGGCCAAGTGCTGGCCCAGGTTATTGTCTGTACCACATCGCAGCTGCCCTCTTACAGACGAAGGCACAGGAGTGTGGGGCACCGGGAACCTCAGGGCACACAGCCTCCCTCGTCCTCCAGCCCTCTGCGGTGGACAGTGCCCGCCCCGGGCACTGGCTGGTCTGGAAGACTGGCCACCCTCCTTGGGCTCAGTGGCTCTCAGGGGTGTGGGGGGATGAGGGTAGAGGCTCCAGGGAGCAAACGTGGCCACACAGGCTGGGGCAGGGCTGGACAGCCCTAGGAAGAGTGGGGGACAGGCTGGGGAAAGTCCCAGGGTGAACTTCTGGCACCCGAGATTTGGGAAGAGGCAGCACCTCCAGACCAGGTCCCACCGGTCAACATCTTCCAAGCCCTGAGGCCCCTGAGTGCTTTGCACAGCTGCCGGCTTCTGGCCCCGGCCCAGCACCAGGTCTGCAAAGGCACAGCTCTGAGGAGGACAGGTGCATAGCCGGCTGTCCCTGCCTCCCTGCCCTCCTAACCCTGGCCAGTGTCCCCACCCCGAGCAACCCCCTTCTCCCAGCCCATCTAGCTCTGATACCTTCCTCTAGCGAGGGCCCCACACCTCGGTCACAGCAGCAGGCCAAGGTACGACTCGCTCTGTGACCCTGAGGATACAGCTGTGACCTCTCAGAGAACCTCGGGACCTTGAAGAGCCAGGCCCAGGATTCCCACCCCAGCACCACTCCACCTTGGCAAGTCCTTCTGGGTCTGTCTGCTCACCTGTAAAGTGGAAATGGACATTTTTGCTTCTCATGGCCCCACTGTTGTTTTGAGACTGGTGGGCTGAACTCAGGCAGCTCCTGTGGGCGGGAGCCAGGGAAGTAGCTTGAGTCTGGCGTGTGCAGAGGTAGACCCAGGAGAGGAGCCCAGCTCTGCAGCCCCACCTCCTCTCACAGTTTCTGAATTCCCAGGGGCTGGGAGACTCCTGACAGCTCCTGCGTCTTCCCCGGGCCACCTCCCAGCTGCCCACCTGCCTGATCTATGCCCTGTGTCCCCAAAGACACAAAGTCACTGGGAGCTTTGGCAGTCTGAGTCAGGGAGCAGGGAGGGGGTACAAGTTGGACCAGTTACCAGAACAACTTAGCAACCTCAGGGGGTTGCCTGCAGGAGTCAGAGACGACTTGGAGCTCGGGTCAGCTCAGGTCAGCAGCTAAGGGTCAGGTAAGTGAAGACAGAGTTAAAGCACAGCCAAATATACAGACCCCAGCCAGGGAGTCAGAAATTAGGCAGCTGTCATAGAGCACCAGCCCAGAGGCCTGGACATCAAACCTTCTCCCTCAGACAAGAAGTTTGATGTGTCAAGAATACAAATGGCAGAAATCCAGCCAGTGCTAATTTATTCCATAAGGACATTTGCCATTTGTTCAATGAGAAATCTAGGAATAGGTTCTTAGCATTGTTTTGTTGGCCCAGGAGCCCAGGCCCTTCACAGTCTTCCCCTCTGTGAACTGGCTTTTGTCCTCATGTTTGGTGCCTCATGGTTACAAAGTGGCTGCTGCAGCTCAAGGCATCACACCGTCACATTATGTTCAGAGGTAGGAGGCGAAGGGTAAGGCAGTGCACCCAACAGCCTCATGTCTCATGGGCCAGTGCTGCTTTATATGACCCCCTCCTAGTTGTAAGGGAACTGGGATAGTGAGTCCTTGGCCAAGCAGAAAGGGATTGCTATGATTGGCTGGGCTGGTGAGGCAGAAGGCCAGAAGGTTACAAGGTTACCAGGAAGTTTCCCGCCTCCTCTCCCCTCAGTCTACACTCTGACTCAGTGGGAGGGAGCCCATGGGGATTTCCCTGCATGAGGGTCATATAAGCGCCAAGCTCCCTATTCTCTGGAGCAGGAGGTTGGTGTCCTGGCTAATCAGCCAGGCCACGGTGACATCATGAGGCCTGCAGTCTGGTTTTCTTGGGCTGAGTCCCCACACCCACTGCTGCCCACACTGGTGAGATCATGCCTGGGGAAGGACGGGGTCAGTTTCTGCAGGAGGCTGGGAACGGCAGAGCCAGGAGGGCTTTGATTCCCGTGGGGCTGGTCCTAACTTGGCTGTGGTCTTCCACCCGGGCCCCTGGGCTCTGGGTGGTGGTCTCTGTGTGGGAGGTGCCCCAGGAAGGCCAAGCCGGGCCTTTCATGTCGGGCAAGGCCTCAGGCAGCAGGTACCTTCAGGGAAGATGAGAGCCCTTTCATGGAACTCCAGGCATGTCCCAGAGACCTGAAAGGGTCCTCAGTTTCTACAGGAGGCTGGTGACAGCAGAGCCGGGAGGGCCTGCCCCTCACATGGCCCTGCCCAGCTCCAGCCCTTGCTTCCTACCCTCTGGGAAATATACCTGGGACACTGCGGCTCGCCCCGCCCCTGCACTTGTCGCCTCAGACTCGCCCTGGTGGCAATGTCATTGAGCCCAGAAGCCAGGTCAGAATCCGGGCCCCCCTCCAGCATCACCCACCCTCTTGCCTGAACCCGCCCCAGCACCAGGTCCCGGCAGGTCTCCCCACCGCCATCCTCATGCCTACTGCCCTGAGCGCCCATCACACGCCACCCAGAGTCAGTCTCCTTGCTGTACCCCCTCTCCCACCCCAGAGCCCGACCCTCGGCCGAGGCCAATCGACCTCGCAGTGGATGCTCAGCAGCTGGGGAAGGGGATTGGAGCCCTCCCCTCCTCATGGGGATAAATGGGGCTGGAGGCCGGGGTCGACCCTGAGCTGCTGTGTGATATGGGCAAGCTGCCTGCCGCCTTGGTGCCTTCTGAGGCCCGGCTGAGGCCTGGCTGAACAGCGGGGTGGACACTCCACTGCGTGGGGGCCCTGCCTGCTGGGTGACTTGGGCAAGTCCCTTATAGTCCCAGGACATAAGGATGGCCACCTCACTTGCAATGGGCCTCCAGGGTCGTCCTATCTCATGCCCCTTATGACGGCCATTTAGGGGAGGAGCTCAGAGCAGTGGTCCCTGGGCGGGAGTGAGAGGTGGTCCTTCTGGACTGGGCCAGGCTCCAGGCCATTGGAGGGCTGCATCCTGCCGTGGGGTACAGAAGGACCCTGTCCTGCTGCCTGCTGCAGGGCCCAAGCCCAGGTGGGCAGCCAGTCAGAGCTCTAAGCCCCGGTGGCCTGGATCCGAATCCGGCCACTCTGTTCCCAGGCCCAGGGCAGCTGCCAAACTGAGCGGGCTGCTCAGAGGCACCCTCTGCCTGCGCCCTGTGATACCCGGCCCACTCCAGGCCTGAGCGTGGCAAGGACAGCTTTGCTCCAGGGGACCCACAAGCCCCAGCGGGAAGAACCCAGGCCGCAGTGTCCTCTCTGCCCCTAGATCTACCCAGGTTCTCAACTGGGCTCTCTGCCAAGCCCACCCACCTGCAGAGCTCATCCCTGTCTCGCGGCTCCCCCTGCTGGCCTCTCTGGGGATAGCGGGAACTTGTTGGGTCCCCTGAGGTCAGGCCTCCAGTCACCCAAATGGAGGAGAAAGTCCCCTGGGCCCAGGCTCTGGCTCTTCGTGGTCTCAAACTGCTGCTCCCTCAAGGGGAGAGGACAGGGCTGCAATCCTGGGGGCACCTCCCAGGGACGCTGTACCGAGACGGGCCCGTTTATACCACTTTCTCCTCCCTCTTTC
>NW_006159974.1:1601822-1605484 GCF_000334495.1 Tupaia belangeri chinensis | reverse complement strand
TCTTTCCCTTCCTCTTTTCCTTCCTTCCTTCTCACTTTCTTTTCTCTACTTTTCTTCTTTCTCTTTTCCCCATATCCCTCCTTCCTCTCTTCCTCCTTCCTTCTATTCTTCCACAAGTGTTCCTTGACCCAGGAATTTGTGCCCCAACCCAGACAATGCAGGGGACAAAATACACAGCCCCACCGTGGGAGCCGCCAGTGACCTGGGTGAGCCTCATTAATCAGCCAACCACAGGTCTCTGAGCAGTGTCAGGTGCCACAGAAGAAAAGTGCAGGGACTTTGGAAGTGTCTGGTGAGGACCTGCCTGAGCCTGAGGGTCCAAGAGTGCTGTCCTGACATGGGAAAAGAACATTCTGGTAAAGGAGTGGTGGTCCCACTGAGGCGCGTGACAGGCTCCACACGGCAGTGGACAGGTGCAGGTCTCCTGGGGCACGTGAACCTGGACACGCATGTCCTTGCCATGGCCTGGCTGGGGCCTGACACTCGGCCTTTCTCCGGCCCAGGTTCTCCTGCTGGAAGCAGCAGAGAGGCCCTCGGGCCCGGACAACGACCTGCCGGCCCCCCCAAGCACTCTGCCGCCCTGGAACGAGGACTTCCTCCCTGACGCCATCCCTCTTGCCCACCCAGGGCCCCACAGGAGAAGGCCCACAGGCCCAGCCGGTGAGTGAGGCCTGTGGGGAGGGCTCGGGCCGGCCCCAGGGCTTCCACAGCAGGCCACACACCAAGCACCTTGGGTCAGTCATGGCCTCATGGCATTTTGAAAAAATGAGCTAACATTTAAACACTCGGGAATTAGATCAGAATTTCTACTTTCTCCTGAAAGAATGGAAAATTTGGCCATCAGAGCTGACAGTCCTTGCTGTAACAGTCAGCCCTCGCCAAGTCTCCGTGGCCACTGTGTTCCAGTCCAAGCTCTGCAGTGAGCTGCAGTCCCCACCATTCCCAATTGCCTTCCAGTCCTGCTGCTGTCCTCATGCCCTGCCCTGCCTCTCAGCACCTGCCGTTGGGGCCCCGCCCAGCCCGTTGTTGCTCAGCTCCCATTTGCAGCAGCCCACCTGTTTCCCCCACCTTTGGGACCGGAAGCAGACTGCCTCCCCCCACTTTCTGTGGGTTCCTCACTGAACTCTGACAGGATTTGGAAGACATCTGCCCTGCCTCCCTGCACATTTTACAGGCCGTGGTAAAACCTCTCTGCCCTGGCCTGGGCTCTGCCTCTGGGCTACAGAATAGCAGTGACAACCACAGCAGTAGCAGCTACAGTTATCAAATGCCTGCCACAGGGCCGGTGGGCACCTTTAGCCAGCACCAAACGGCTGAACGCAGGGGTCGAAGGCCGGTGCCATTATGACTAGTACTGAGTACTCATAGTCAGTATGACTGCCCAGACTGTGCCAGTTACTGAATATTCTCACGTCACCCTGGGCAGGACAGTTGTCGTATCTAACTTTGGGGTTACAAAGGAGACAGCTGAGGTTCAGAGAAGTTAGGTAATTCCCTTGGGTCACCCAGAAAGCCACAGGGATTTTAACTGGATGATCCCCAGCCCCACTGGAGCCCCTCCCTCCACCCTCTCCCAGTTGAGCCCCCAGATTCACCTCAGAGCAGGCACCCCTACCCTCGTCTTCCTGTGCTGTTTCGTGAATGCTCCTGTTCTGAGGGCTGAGCCCCGGCAGTGTGGGAGAGCTGGCCTCCAGGGCCCCTGGGCCAGAGGAGGGGAAGCAGGTACCCTGCATTCTTCTACAGGGCTGGGGCTGTGGAAGGGCGGATGAGCTCCGGCCTGCTGCAGGAAGGGTGGGGCCATCTCCTGACCCTGTGGCCCTCCAGCCACCATCCCTAGTGTCTTACCCCCAGAGGACTGCCCCATGCCCACTTTCTTCCAATCTCTCTTCTGGAACTGAGGCAGAGGGAGCTTTCTGCTCCACAGAGGACCCAGGGCACAAACCTCCCTGGGTGGGAGGCTGGGAGGGGTTCTGCAACTCCTGCCTAGACTTTTCTCACCAAGGAAAGTGCAGTTCCAAGGATGACCACGAGGTGGAGCACACGCTCTATAAATGTGACACTTGGGACCCAGCCTGGCTGGCTCTGAGCTCTCCCTAAGCCAGCCCCTCTCCCCTCCCCAAGGCCTGCCTCCCAGGCCGCAGAGTGCAATCTGAGTAGGAAGGACCCTAGAGCCAGCGCAGGTCCCTCATCATAGCAAAAAAAATCTAGCATTCTCCTTGGGCAGCCCAGAGAGAGAAGGGATTGTCCCCAGGGCACACAGGGGACCTCCCATCTCCATCTTTATTGTCATTCACCCTAGAGGCCTAGAGACCAGAGACAGGCAGAGGTGTCCTTCAGGGTTCCCTAGGGTCTCCACGGAGGCTATACTGGGGAGTACTTTGCCACAAACCCAGTTCTCGGCCCTGAGAGGGACTTGAGAAATGAAGAAACCTGAGCTACAGCCTGGCACTGCAATCCAGTCTTCCTGAGCCCACAGTGAAAATGGGAACCAAAGCAGTTCTTGGAATAAGGGAGACACCAACAGTAGCAAAAGTGGTTTGTAAACTGTCACAGCCAACAAACCCACGCTAGTCGAGGTACCTTTATCCACTGGGGGCGCCTCAGGTGGCTTATGATGAGGTGGGGAGGTTGGACCAGACAGCCCAGGTGCTGTCGGGCCTGCAGCCACAGGGGTGGGGAGAGGACAGTCTGGCCCACCGCATTCTGAGGCCTCATCTCTCTCCTCAGGACCTCCAGGGCAGACGGGACCCCCAGGGCCTGCAGGCCCTCCAGGCTCCAAAGGTGACCGAGGCCAGACTGGAGAGAAGGGCCCAGCAGGGCCTCCTGGTAAGGGCCTCCCCAGTTTGATGCTGTCCCCTGGGGAAGGGGGCTGAGGCTTCTCCTCTTCCTAAGCAGGTAGGCATCCCATACGCCTGCACCCCCAGTCTTGCTGGGGTCTCTGCTCAGCTCCTCCCACCACCATCCCAACTCCACCGTAGGCACTTAGGCCCTAATGTCACGCTGGGCTGCAAGAATGTCTTCCAGGAGCTCTGGGTACAGACTTGGGCGTGGAACCACCAGGGGGCAGCAGGCTGTTCTCACCTCCAGAGACCCCTCCCAATTCCTCTTGGGTCCTGCAGAGACAGGGCAACCCAGGTTGAGCCCCTGGGAGTGGGCAGCAGGCATCTGCAGAGCCCCTGTTGGTCCCACTGGCCTGTCTGGGCTGGGAAGGGGAAGCCATTTCACTTACGTTTCAGGACACGCTTCCAGGAAGACAGTGGTTCCAGAGGCCACCACTCGCTGGCCACATGATGCTCATCAACCCTGTGCCCTACAGGGCCTCAGTTTCCCCCTTTGCAGTGTCTCAGCCACCAGTCTCCAGCTCTCACAGTGACTCTTCTCCCCACTCCAGGGCTCTTGGGACCACCAGGGCCCCGCGGGCTTCCTGGAGAGATGGGGCGCCCCGGCCCCCCTGGACCTCCTGGCCCAGCAGGCAGCCCAGGCCTCTTGCCAAACAACCCCCAAGGCGTCCTCTACTCCCTGCAGCCACCTACGGACAAAGACAGTGAGTGCGTGCTGAGGGGCGGATGGGCGGGCCCAAGCCGTGCTGTCTTCTGGGAGGACTGCACCCCTCAGAGGACCCCTGGGAAGTGGACCCTGTCTGTGACCAGGAGTAGCTTGGA
>NW_006159974.1:1600368-1601690 GCF_000334495.1 Tupaia belangeri chinensis | reverse complement strand
CCCAAGCCGTGCTGTCTTCTGGGAGGACTGCACCCCTCAGAGGACCCCTGGGAAGTGGACCCTGTCTGTGACCAGGATCAGCTTGGAAGTCTCCCCAGGGTGGGGTGGGGGGGCGGGGGCTGGTGCTGGCTCAGGGTCTGGTCTTGCTCTGGGCGCTGGAGGCCTCGGTCCACCTCAGTCTCAGCTTCCTACCCTGCAGTACCAGCCCCAGGTCGCTCTGCCTGCTGGCCTGGCCCTGGCTTCCCTGCTTGGCACCATCAAGATATCTCTTACCACACTTCCTCCTTGCAAGCCGCCTCACTGTAGGCCATCGACAGGGGTTCACTGAGCACCGCTGTGTGCCAGGCACTGGGCTTTAGTTACCAGGGAGACGCAGTGAGCAGGACAAACTGCTGTCCTCGGGGCCGTGTCCAGCCCAGGTGAGCCTCTGAGCACACAGAGGTATCTGCTTCCACGCGGCGGGTGCAGGGAGGCCCAGATGGCAGGCATGATGAGAATGCTGGCAGAGGGTCTGCAGCCCCCAGAGAAATGTCATTTTTGGTAAAGTGCTCTGGGCAACTGGGTAGAGGCTTTGAGAGGAGGGCGATGGGGTTGACTTGAAATTCTGAGACAAGAGGGTGGCCGGTGGAGGTGGAGACGTCTTTGACAGCCGTCAGAGATCCCTGAGCCCCCCTCCTGCTGGGCTTCTGGTACCCCCAGGCAGCATAGCTGTCATCCGAGTGTTCAGGCCTGTGCCTGAATCCCACTGCCCCTCTCTGAGCCTCGGTTTCCCCACCTGCAGAGAAGAGACGGTAACACTCGCTGTTGGAGCTGCCCCGGAGATGGAAACGCATGGCCTGCCCAGCGCCTGCCCAGCGCCTGCCCAGCGGGGGGCGTACACGGCTGCCCTTGGGGGTGCATGGGCCGGGCCAGGCAAGGGCAGGCTTGGTTTCCTAACCTGCGCAGTGGGCCCACCCATGGCGCCTGGGAGGGGACAGATGATGCTTGTCTACGTGAATTGCTTTGGGGGTGGCAGGGGGCTCTCGGGAGTCAGCCATAGCACAGGGGCACAGAGAGCCATGCAAGGGCTCCAACCTACCCTAGCCTGGCACGAACCCCTGCACCTGGCACTGCCCACTGCCGCTGTGAGTGGCTGCAACCCTCGGGACACTCCTTTCCAGCTTCAGGAACCCGAGGGAGGTGGCTTTCCTGGGGGACTGGGACATGGCGTTTGGGAGGAACGTGGAGGCAGGGACAGTGCGGCGGCAGCAGGGACAACGTGGCAGCAGCAGTGACAGTGTGGCGGCAGCAGTGACAGTGTTGCAGCAGCAGGGACAATGAGC
>NW_006159974.1:1589034-1600358 GCF_000334495.1 Tupaia belangeri chinensis | reverse complement strand
GGCCAGCCGCTGTGAGCCTGCAGTCCAGGTTTCTGTGTGAGGAGGGCAGGCAGAGGCAGCCTCCCCTCCCCAGACACTTCCTGGCCTGGTGCCCTGGTTCTGGCTCTGAGGACGAGACAGGGCGAAGTCACACAGGAGGCTCGTCCTGGTGGCCAGGGGAGATGGTCATCAGACCGACCCTGCCCTCACCCCAAGGAGTGCGACCCCCAAGGAGACAGCCTGGAGCGCTGCAGCACCGATGGGTGGGCAGGGAGGGCTTCCTAGAAGAGGCCCCGTGGAGGTGAGCCTGTGTTGCATCAGGATGGGTGTGGGGTGGAGCCTGGCAATGAGTATCAGCTGGGGCACTGGGGAGGTGGACTGGGAAGGTCAAGAGTCGGAGGGTAGGGAACGCTCCAGAGGTGTCTGTGCCTGGCCTCTCTGTGCTCCTCCGAGGGGAGGCAGCCGCAGCGTCTGCTTGCCAGGGCTACCGTGGGGCCTGGGGGCATCGAAGGTGCCACCTCGGCACGGGGGCTGGCTGCCACCCCAAATCCAGCCACCTCACCAGCCACTCTGCTCTTCCCACAGACGGGGACTCACAGCTGGCATCTGCCATCGTGGACACGGTGCTGGCAGGCATCCCAGGGCCCCGGGGTCCCCCCGGCCCACCAGGTATGGGGAGGGCAGCACAGGCTGGCCTGGACGGAAGACCCCCTCCTGGGCTTGGCATTCCCCAGGCGCCTCAGGACAGTGCTGGGAACTGGGGCGCCACTCTGCTCTTCCCACAGACGGGGACTCACAGCTGGCATCTGCCATCGTGGACACGGTGCTGGCAGGCATCCCAGGGCCCCGGGGTCCCCCCGGCCCACCAGGTATGGGGAGGGCAGCACAGGCTGGCCTGGACGGAAGACCCCCTCCTGGGCTTGGCATTCCCCAGGCGCCTCAGGACAGTGCTGGGAACTGGGGCTGCCCCAGCCCGCCGTGTGCCCTGAGCTAAAGCCCCTCGCTACCTAGGGGACAGTCCCAGGTGGGCCTGGACACACGGACCCCAAGCGAGTCTGCTGGAGTGAGATGCCCACGTGAAGCAGCCCAGGCTGCCCCTGCATGGGCAGAGTGGGAGCTGCACCAGGGCAGACGGAGGCCCGGACCACGGGGAAGCATGGGATCAACATGGGGTGCTCAGGGAGCTGGCCGGGCAGGGGTACAGGGCAGAAACCAAAGGCTTAGGGAGGGTCGGCCCTGGCCCTCAGGACTGGCCTGATGCTACATCATCCCTGGACCCTCGCCGGGGCAGGGGCCCTGACCACCTGGCCCAGCCCTGCCTGCCCAGAGACTGACTGACATGCCAGCGGGGCAGCCTGGTCCCTTGTTCCCCGCCATTCACTGACTTCCATGCATTGCCAGCCTCCACGGAGCACTCCCTACGTGCTGAGCCCTGTGCTAGGCTCCTGGGACACTCGAATCAACACAGCAAAGCAAAGGTTCCCGTCGTGATGAAATTCGTTCTAGTGAGGACGACAGCCGTGCATGAGTGGTTACCTAAGTCACTGCGATAGGGTCTAGACAGCAACAAGTGGGACAGAGAGATGAGGGGACCGAGGGAGGAGCGGAGCCTCACCCGGAAGGGGCCAGGGAAGGTAAGGAAGCCCCTGGGGCCTCTGGGTGATATGCCGCAGCTCTGGAGCACTTGGGCTGCAGGGAGGGTGACTGTTTTAACTGACTGCGTCCCAAGGCATGCCCCTCGCCCCCAGGCCCTTTCTCTGTAAGCCTGGAAACAGGGCCAGTTCGGCGTAGCCCAGCAGGAGCTCCCCATAGCCTGGGGGGCTCAGATCTTTACAGGGCCCTTGGGGACAGAGGCCTCACTCTTCCAAATGTGCCAGACATGAGTCAGAACCCCTTTCCCCATGCTGGGCACATTAGATGCAGCCCGACCCTCTGAGCACTGCCCGGCCCATGGCCGAGACAAATGGGACCACAGGGACCGTGGGCTCCAGCTGACCATCTGTCATTGCCCACAGGTCCCCCTGGACCACACGGTCCCCCAGGACCCCCAGGAGCACCTGGATCCCAGGTAAGGACTTCCAGGGAGGGAGGGGCAGGCTTGGGGACCACTGTTTCCCTGGGAGAGAGAAGTGGGCTTCTTACCAGTAGGAGTCGTTCAGGAAGGCGCCAGCCCACCTGGCTGCTGGGACATGGAAGGTGGGTGGGGGATTCTCATTTCATTAGCAGCAGGGTCGCCATGCTGGAAATGCCATACATCACCCCCAGCTTGTGGGTAGACTGAGTCCCAGAGAGGCCAGCGCTGCCCGAGACTGCACAGAGCGTATGGGTGGGGCTGGACCTGAGCCAGCTCAGAGCGCCGGCCCCCTCCCTGAGAACCGCTGTGGGGAGGGCTCACCCCAGCCCGACTGCGCAGCCCCAGACCTGGGCTTGCCCTGCCTCGCCAGCTGCGTGGCCTGCCAGTTCCAGGTAGAGGAGAGGGCGCATGTAACGGCCCTGCGGCAGGAGAAAGGCTGACGCGGAGTGAGCAGTGAGCTGACATGGCAGAGCTGCCCGTGGGCCCGGGTGTGGTTTTGTCACAAAGGCAGTTACTCACGGAGCTTCAGGGAAGCCATCCACGATCCCACTGACATCTTTTAAGGGCCCCCGGCTGTTGTGGGGGACAGGAAGGTGGTGTGAGAGGAGAGGATCGGGGAGACCAGGAGGAGGCCCCCACTGTAGGGTAAGGGACTCTACGGCAGCTCCCGTCGAGGGGGTGGCCATGGAAATGGCAAAGTGAAGGGGTGTATTTAGAAAGTGGACCTGTCAGGCACGAGGGGAAGGCCCTAGGCTAGCTCCTGGTGTCTGTCGGAGCAGCTGGGAGGACCCCGAGCCATTTCCCGAGAAGGGGAGACTGGGGGGGGGTGGCTAAGTGTTCCCCTTTGGGGGGGCGCTGACGGCCCGCAGGGTAGAGCTTAGAGGGCGGCTGGACACAGGCCTGAGGCTCCGGGAGCCGTGTGGGCTGGGCGCCAGCACGTGTGGGACCATTGCTGTGGCTATCACTGTCCCCCGTTCCCAGAGGCCCTTCTCTCTAGATTTATCGTCTGTTTGAGACTTTTTACTGTTGGTTAAGAACTGAAAACTCCCACATAGGACTCCCACATAGTCAATCGTGGTTTGAGTCCCGGACCTGGCAGCTTAAAACTTTAAAACTCACACTGGGTGCATGTGTGTGCATATGTGTACCCAAGGTCCCAGAAGGAGAATGGAGAAGGGATTGCGGCATGGCCATTTCCCCTGGGGGTGATTTCTTACGTTCTGTCTCTGTTTCTCTATGTCTCTCCAGCGAGCGCACACGCCCATAGCAAAAAAAAAAAAAAAAAAACAAACAAAAAAAAAAAACCAACTGAAAACCCAAGTCTGTTAACTTGTAAGCTCAAAGGTTCATTCTGGTCATGATTCGGGAGCCCTAAGGTCCCGGGCCGCCTCTGGTGAGGGTCTTGCTCATGGGGACCCCTGCAGGGTCCCCAGGCAGCGTGGGGTATCACATGCAGAGAGCGGGGGGCTCGTGTCTGTGTCCGTCTGTACCTGCTCTGGCCTCTCCCGGTCTCCTTATAACCCCGCCAGGACCAGTCATGGAGTCCTGCCTGATGACTTATTCAATCCTAGTCACCTCCCAGAGCTCCACACTCTTAACCTCGTCACAGCCAAATCCCGACATGGGACCGTGGGGCACACTGAAACCACAGCATTACCTCTTTCCTTTCTCTGTGTGACAACTGTGCTTGGCATTGCCATCTTACAGGTGAGCAGACAGAGGGCTCGGCCGAGGCCCAGGGCCACACAGCAGCTGTGGAGAGTGGCTCCAGGCCTGGGAGCCTGCACTCTGACCCTCCCCTTTCCTCGTGTCCTCCTGCCCCTTGTTTTCAGACCTGGAGCCCCGTCGGGGGGAGGGGGTGGGCTGGGCGGAGACTGAAGGCGTGGCAGGGTGGGCAGGGCTCTCACCTGCCTCGTTTGACTTTCTGCAGGGCCTGGCTGGCGAGCGAGGTGTGGCGGGGCCGTCTGTGAGTGTGGGGCTGTGTGCGAGAGTGGGATCTGTCCCAGGGCAGTGGGTCGGGGTCTGTCCTGGGTGGCCTTGCCCGAGCTCAGCCCGTCTCTCCAAACTGGGGCTTACCCAACCCGACCAGGACAAGGGGGGGCAAACTTGGTCGATCCGAGCTGACAGCGTTGCAAAGGGCCAACACGGAGTGTGAGCAAGGGCTGCAGGAGCTCCCATGAGGACGGCTGAGTGGGGCGCAGCTGTGGGAGGAGTGGGTGAGAGTCCTAAGTCTCTTCCAGGGACTTTGGGCCCCTTGGTTACCACACCGTACGACCTGCTCTGAGCCTCGCAGGAAAAGGTTTAGATAGCTGGCCTGTCATTACTCTCCTTAGAAATGAGAATTTACAAAACACAACTCCTAGAGGGAGAGAATGGGTCTTTACTGAGTATTTACTGTGTGTCGGCTTCAAGAGCATTGAAACTTCACAGCAATTCAAGGAGACCGTGTTCTATTACCACCATTTGCCAGAATTGGCAGCTAAGGCTCAGAGAAGTTAAGCACCTTGCCCAAGGTCACGCAGCTAGGCCACAACAGAGCCATGATTTCAACACAGGACTGTCAACTGCCAAAGCCATGCCTCCTCCCATGCTTCTGTCCAGTGACAAATAACAACAACAGGAAACACTTTGAAGGCATTTCCAGGTGCCAGGCTCTATCCTAAGCCCATTATAAACATGGACTTACTTACCCTCCTAGTAAGTCTACGGCATAATATCTTAGTGTGCCACTGCGATGCTAAGCTCATACAGAATGGAGGCTTATTTGACTCACGGTTCTGGTATCATGATGTGGCTGACAGAAGCAGAGAGGGTGCTGAGGATGTGCAGAAAGCATGGTCAGTGTCCCATGTGGGTTTCCTCAGCTCAGTCCCTCTTATAAATCCACCAAACTCAGTCATGGAGGGCCTGGGCTCACCAGCCAATCACTAAGGCCCCACCTTTGGACGCTGTAATCAGATTGTTTACTCTTAATCCATCACCATGGCTCAACACACCACTTTGGGGGGACACATTCAAACTACAGCGCACAGGCACTATTCTTACCTGCATTTTGGAGATGAGAAAGCCAAGGCGCAGAGAGGCAGAGCAGCTCACGCAAGGTCACACAGGAGAGCCAGGTGGCAGAGATGTTACTGCGAGGCTGATGTCACTGTCCCCAGCCTGGAGACAGGGAAGCAGAGACTGAGAGGCAGGTGCTTGATCCCTGACATGAGCTCACTGGGCTCCCATCCTGACTCCCTTGTTCCAGAAGTAGATCAAACCTCTATAGCTGGCCCTAGTCACTTCCCTAGGCCAGGCTGTGTGGGAGGGGTGCCCCAGAGCCATCCCTCAAGCCCAGCCCCCATCCCCAGGCCCTGCCTGCCCTGACCCCCCTGCAGGCCCCCTGGTCTGCCTGCGAAGCTGGAGAGGGTGCTGAGGCACCCAACTCCTATGGGCACCATTGCTGAGGGTGACTTTTCCCTAGGGCGAACATGCTGTGAAAGAAGAGGAGGAAAAAGCCACCACAGCAGAGGTAAGCAGCGGGCTTCCTGACACCCGAGTGTGGCCCAGAGCCTGGGAATGGGCCCCTGCCCTTGGGAAGATCATAGCACAGGGAGAAAACAGCTGGGTGCACAGTGGTTGCTGGATATTGTGCAGATTGCTGCAGTGCGGGGCCATAGATGGGGCGACTGGCCCTGGGGGTAGCCGGGGTCCCTCCCGGGGAGGAGGTGGAGAGCCACAAATCAATGGGAGAGACACTCCCTTAAGGAGGTTTCAGGCTGCAAAGTCTCTGCCAAAGGCCTGGGCTCGCCCATTAATAGTGCCTGGTGGGTGGACATGCCCGCAGGGACTGTGGACACATGGCTGCTGTGGGGTAGGGTGTGTGGCCAGGAGGGATTGAACTAGAAGCTGAGGTGTGCGGATTGGAGCAAGGGGTGCTGGGCACGGGGTGGAAGGAGTGCACAGGAGGCAAGGGCTTGGCCAGGGGACCCGCTGCCCTGGGGAACCGAGGCTGAGGCCCAGGAGGTGTGGCCCTGGGGAAGACCTGGAAAGCTGAGGATGGAAGTGCCGCGAGGAGGGGGCTTCCCTTGGGCAGGCGAGCTGGGAAGGCTTAGACAAGCAGCTGGCGAGGTGGGCACTGAAGGCAGACGGCTGTGGGAGGCTGGCTGGGCTGGAGGAACAAGGCTGGGGCTGTGGAACCTTCAGTGGGTCCTCACAGGACCAGAGAAGGGGAAGAGGCCCGAGCCAGAGCAGCCATGGTGGGTGCAAGAGGCCATGAAGAGGCAGAGGTGAGGTGCTGCAAGTGAGTGCAGTCATAGCCATTTGTGGTGGGACACAGAGTTTCCTGTGCCCCCCATAAAAATGACCTGTGGCTCAGGGACAGGAGGCAGAGCTGGGTCCCCGATGGAGGGGTCTGGAGCTCCACACACAGCGCCTTCCCTGCCCTCCTTCCCAGACTGGGCACCTAGCTGGGCTTCCCGTAGCCTTTGGTCTCCTGTAGCCCAGAGGATGTTTTCTGGTTTCCTTGCATTCACTCTTAAACTGGATTAATCTGGCTCTAACGACAGGCCTGCCGCGTTCCACCCCCACAAGGCGCCCGTTTGGCTGCTGACTCCCAGGGCTGGGCCGATCAGGGACAGTGGCCTTGTCTCTTCACTGTCATTCTTCTTTACAAAGCGGCTTTGACACCTGTCTCCTCAATAAGTCAGCACCTGTCTCAGCGCGTTCATGTGTCTCTGTCACAAGGTCCTTTGCCCATGTGTTGACCAGGTCCTGGAAATGCAGGTTCTGTCATGGCGCCAGCCTGCCTGCCAGCACTCAGTCAAGTGGAGGCTCACCCTGCTGTCTCTCTTGCTTAGAGGGCCACACCTGCCCTGCCCACCTTGGCCTCCCCATACCTGCCCTGCCCACCCTTGCCTGCCCACACCTGGCCTGCCCACCCTGGCCTCTCCACACCTTCCCTGGCCTCCCCACACCTGCCCTGCCCACCCTGGCCTGCCCACACCTGGCCTGCCCACCCTGGCCTGCCCACACCTTCCCTGGACTCCCCACACCTGCCCACTCTGGCCTGCCCACACCTGGCACCTGGCCTACTCTGTAGCCCTGACTTGGAGGATGCTCTCAGAACAGCATCCAGGAATAAAATGAGCAAAGCACCTTTCACTTGCTACCCTGTGCTGGGTGCTCTGCCCTGTTGGGCCATGTTCTGGAAAGTCGACAGCAGGAGAAGTAGCCAGGCAGCCATGGCAGAAGGAAAGCCCAGGCTCAAGGCTGGCGGGTCTGGGTTTAAAGCCCAATCAACCACTCCTAGGCTGTGTGACCTTAGGGATGTCGACTACCCTCTCAGTACTGGGGGTCAGAGAACAAGGGTTTGAACCCCATCCCATCTGTGATGACTACTTGCAGTGACGACGGTAGCAGGTGGGAGGGGGCGGGCTTTGAGGACAATGCGCTGGCTCTGACTCTGGCCCCTCCTCCCTGCCAGGGCGAGGGGGTGCAACAGCTGCGGGAGGCCCTGAAGATCCTGGCGGAGAGAGTCCTCATCCTGGAGCACATGATTGGCATCCACGGTGAGCGGAGACCAGGGCCGCCAAACGGTCTTGCCGCCTCTCAGCTCCCCACCCCCTGCTGCCCTCCTGGGGGCTGCCTCAGGTCACAGGGCTCCCTTCCTCAGTGACCCATCCCCTTGGCTGTCAGACTGTCTCCACCAAACCTGACTGACCTGTCCCTGTCCTGTCTGAGAACCCCAGGACTTTCTCATGCCCGTAGCTGCTGCCCAGCACCCCGAGAACCTCCCTGTGGCCGGTGACAGACCACCACCAGCCACGGAGGCTCCCTGCCAGCTCCACGCCTTGTACAGGCTAGGCTGGTCCCTCCTGATGAACGCCAGGTCCCACTTCAGGACCTGCTCAGGGATCACTTGTTCTCTGGCGGCTTCCCTGGGCCTTCCTCTGTCCCCATGGTGCTCTGACTAGCCTGCCATTCCATCACGGGGTGGTGTTTCCATGTCTTCCCCTGGCACACGGGAAACTCCCTGTCTAGGTGGTGACTGCTGCTTCGGCAAGGTCTGGAGTCCTGGTCCCTCAGATTTGGTGAAGAATAAGCGTGGATGGGTGAGAATGAATGGGGATATGGATAAACGAATGAGCGGTGGGTAGGTGGATGCGTGCAAGAACGGCTGAGTAACTAGGTAAATGGAATAGCTGGGTAAATGAATGGATGAAGGAATGAGGGAATGGGTGAGTGAGTGGGTGGATGGGTGGGCAATGAGTGGGAGGAAGGATGAACAAATGGACGAATGAGGTGATGGGCATGCCGTGTGAGTGCTTGCACGAGGAGCCAGACTCCCCTGCCTCTTCCTGTTCATGCTGGCCGAGGCCTTCTCTCCATGGGGGGGTGCAGGGGACAAAGGTGCCGTCCAGTGCTCCCAAGGCTCTGTCTGGAACCCACCCTCCTGCTCTCTTTCCAGATCCTCTGGCCTCCCCCGAGGGGGGCTCTGGCCAGGATGCTGCCCTGAGAGCCAACCTCAAGATGAAGCGGGGTGGCCCCCAACCTGATGGTGCCCTCGCTGCCCTGCTTGGTCCCGACCCTGGGCAGAAGAGTGCTGACCGGGCCAGCGGCAGGAAGTAAAGGCCCAACCCTCCAAGATGAGCCCCGCTCTGGTCACAGACCCAGCCTGGAGGCCTGCACTGCCATAGGTTCCTGAGTGCCCTAAGTGGGCCTGGGCTCCAGGCATGGACAGTTCAGAGGGACGCTGGCACCTGGGGCCTGGGGCCTTGGGGACAGACAGCACCTCCAGGGACAGGGTCCAGAGGGGACCAGCGCCTTCCAAAGAGCCCCTCCCTTGCCCCTGCTCTCCTCCACCCCCACTCCCTGCTGGAGACGGGGTCTGGTGGGTTGGGCGGGGGTATGTGAGAATAATCATAATCCTCATCATTTATTAAGCCCTGGCCACGCCTGGGCCTGTCCACGGAGCTTTCCTTGTGTGTCTCATTTAACCGTTAGGAGTAGGCTTGTTATCCCCACTTTGCACAGGACTGGGGCTCAGGGGGTACAAATAACCCACCCGAGGCCACCAGGTCATGGATGGGCAGAATTCGAACCCAGACCTCTCATTCCCAAAGCTGTGTTCTCTCACCTCTGTCAGCTTTTCCTCTTGATGAGGAAATTCAGACGTGGAGGCACAGAGCTGTGATGGCTTCTGAGGCCTGCAGGGAGGCCGGGCCAGTCCGCGGGAAGAACAGGCTGGGCCCTGCACAGGACACCAAGGCCACAGGCCCTGGGCTCCCTTCCTCAACCCATTCCCTACCGGCTAGGGGCAGCCTGGCTTCTGGATGCTCTTGGAGCCCAGAGAGACCCGAATAAACCACTGACAGTCTATAGGCCTGGGGACCATGAGGAAGGAGCCTTGGTGCAAGCGTCTGAACCATTCCAGCAACACCCACCACTGCCTCCGATCTTGCTGAGCCCACTGCCCACCGGAAGAGGAAGCGTTCAATGGCAAGTCCACGGGGATGAGACCTGCGATCTCTGTAGGGTCTGCCACATCTGGTGACACAGCAAGTCCGATGTCCTTGACAAGCTACAGAGAGGGCCTCAGGCCTGTAGGAAAGGTGCTTCTGCCCTCAGGGCCACGGGCCTAGCAGGTTATAAGCACACACCGTCCTGGCAGCCCAGGGAAGCTCCGACTGCAGCCCTCAAGGCCTTTCAGGCCCAGGTCTCCTGGTCAAGATGAAACTAGGTGGCCCCCATCCTTAAGGCTCCTGTGACCAGCCCAGCCCTGGGGCTCCTCTCTCATGGGCCAGGATGGGGGACTCAGCGATGGCAGCAAACTCCAAGGTGCTGGCACCACCCTGGGGCTCATCTCCCCAGCGCTCTTGGTGCCCCATGAGGCCGAGGTCTGGTTCCACTGGGCCCTGGTAGCCTCTCCCTGCCCTCGAGGCCCTGATGGCCCCTCCCAAGACAGGTCTGGCCCAGGAACCCAGAGAGCAGCCTCCTGCCAGCCTGCCCTGGGCTGCTCTGGGTTCCTGGAGGGGCAGTCAGAGGCGGGCGGGAGGTCAGACCGGCACCACCACCTGTAACGTGGCTATCGGGTCTGACAATAAAGGTGCTCTCCCCACTGTGGATCTGTTTGTGTGATGGTCATCCGGGAGGCTGGGCTGTGTGCCACTGACCGGGTGCCAGGGAGCCTGTGAGCAGCCTTGGCCAGGCCTGGGGCAACCACAGAGCTGAGGCAGGGAGAGTGAAGAGAGTCCAGGCCGTTCCTGAGAGGAGGGCTGTGTCTACACTGGGCCTGGCTCCAAGTTCTGCAAGGAGAGTGAAGATGGGAGGCCACAGGCCTCTGGCCCCAGAGAGCCTGCTCCTGCCCAGCCTGAGGTCAGTCACGTGGTCTCCCTGGGACTCCAGGGAAAGCCATACACTCTGACGAGAAGCCTGAGGAATCATCCTGAGCCCCAGGAGGCTACTGAATCACCCCATGGTCTTTGGACCTATTAGGGGCTTGCCATGTGCCCAGCAACAAACCAGAACGCTGCCCCTTCCAGGCCCCTGCCTGGAGCTCAAAATCCAGGACCAAAGATAGTCGTTTTACAGACCAGCTGGTGGATCATGTGTGGGCCGCTCTGGGAGTCCAGGACCCAGGGATCAAAAGAAGGGGTGGGGAGAGCATGCGAGGGAGGGAGTGGTGGGTGCTGCTAAGATGCTGTGCCCCATAGACCGCGATCACACGGAGGCCTTGGTTCGATTCCTGGCTCAACCGAAGGGCGAGCACGGTAGCACATGCCTGTGATTCCAGCGACCTGGGAGGCTGAGGCAGGAGGATCGTATGCTTGAGGCTGGCCTGGGCAACTTACCCAGACCCCGTCCGGAAAAAAAAAAGAAGTAGGGTGGGGGCGGGCCCTGTGGAGCAGCAGTGATTTGCTGCACGAGCAATGCAGGAGCCATAGGGAAGAGCATGGGTTCAGTTTCCCAGTCAACCTGCAGATGTCAGGCGTATGGGCCCAGGGCCTGGCTGGCTGGGAAGCAAGAGGGCACTTGTGGTGCGGGGCTCTGTGGAGAGTGCTCGTCTTTCCCTCTGTCTCTCACTCTCGTGAAAGAAACTTTTTTTTTTTTTTAATTACAAAAGAGGAAGCGAGGCTGAGGAGAGGAAAGTCAGCAGTGCCGGGCCTCCATCTGGCCCTTATTTGCCGATGATTGTGTGACGCCTTCATTGAGCAGCAGCCCTGCTTCCAGGCCCTGCTGGTGGTGAGACTCCTCCCCAGCCACAGGGGCCTGGCACGCCCCCTCGGCA
>NW_006159974.1:1584790-1588961 GCF_000334495.1 Tupaia belangeri chinensis | reverse complement strand
GGGGGCCAGCCCTTGGCAGGGGCGGCCAGGCAACCACAAGCAGCGAGTTCAAGTGTGTTTTGGCTGGAGAATGTCCTGGCCTCGTGTGTTGCTTTTCCCAGGCGGGAATTATGAAACCAAGCTTCCTGTTCTCCTCCTTCCTCTTTCCTTCCTTCCTCCCTACACTCCTTCTCTCCCTCCCTCCTTCTTTCCCTTCTTCCCTCCTTCCCTCCTTCCTTCCTATAACAGATGTTTCTATTGAGCCAGGCTCTGGGGCTCTTCACTGAGCAAAACAGGCAAGAATCTCTGCTCACACGGAGCTGACGGTCTGGGGGCGACGTCCAAACAGGCAGTACGTCTACATACTGTAAAGTATGTAAGATGGTTTGTACCGGAGGGGAGTGTATTACGGAGCTGCGAAGGGGTGGGTTAGGATCTGGTTGACATCTGCCAGCACAGAGTCGGGCCCAGAGGAGGTGTCACTGTAATAAAGGAATACCATCTTCCACGTGACGGTCTCATGACCCACAGGTGCTGAGGGAGACCATCCTGGAAGGCCCACATCAAGTGAGAGTGTGGGCAGGTGCAAGGACAGGGAACCATGTCAGTGACATGAATGGCAGGGGATGACCACCCCAATTCCAGAGGGACGGCTAGTCTTCAGGGGGACTGAAGAAGGGCCCTGAAGGAGACCAGGGTCAGCAGGGGTCACGGAGAGTCAGCCAATCAGGAAAGGGCTTTTTTTTTTTTTTTAAGAATTGTTTTATTTAATGTTACTTATCATTGTTATTTATTTATTTTAATTTGAGCAAAGAGAGTCACAGAGAGAGGGAAAGTGACAAAGCAGGCTGCCAGGTCCAGGACTCGAACCACATTCAGCCATGTGGGAGTCCAGCACCCCAAGTACTACACCATCCGCTGGCCCCTCTAAGCAGAGGGAGCAGCACTGACACAGTCTCAGAGGTGCAGGAGGGTGGCTCAGTGGTTAGTTCCCTGGGCAAGATGCACACAAGAGGGAGGGTATGGGATGGCAGGTGGGGTGGGTCCTCTGCAGGGCGGGGCCACACGCAGCTCACTCGTCTCCACATCCTGCCCCAGCACCTCCCTTTGATGGGTGGAGCCTCACAATAATCACCTAGACATAAGTGCTTCCTGTGGAGCCACCTCGGACCAGGTGCCCACAGCCGAGCCTTTCTCCCCCTTAAGCAGGCCAGGAGGCGTTAGTTCCCCCAGATCCAATGGCAGAGATGAGACCTGAGTGTCCCGTGTTACCCAGGACCCCAAACTGTCCTGCCCTTGGCCCCCTACCCAGGTCTGTGTAAGCCTCTCCTGTCCAAGGACAGACCTCTTGCCCATCAGCATCTGTATCCTTCCGCCAGGGGACTGCTGGTTTGGGAGGGTGTGGACTGAGCTCCGAGGAGCCAGGTGGGAATCCACACGTACACACGTCACGCTCCAGCATAGAACTCTGAAATCATGATTCTGAAGTCGAGCTGGCCTTCCCGCTCCCTGTGAAGGAATATTTGTCAAGGCAGTTGCTATAGCAGGTTGCTCCATGTGTAACTTTGAATGGGATCATCAGGAAACTCATGACGCATTTTTGTACAGAAAACCAGAAAAATGTGTCATGACTTTCCCAACGACCTAATAGAAATTTGGATGCATAGGGGGTGCTTCCATTTATACTCTGGCCCTGGGTCCTACAACGGTCCAGGAAAGGCCACGCTGGGGCCAGCAGAGTCTGGAGGGAGTTCCCGGGATGGGAGGAGGGAGGGTGTCCACAGGCTCTCAAGCCCCTGTTCAGAACCACCAGGGGCGGAGGGGGATTTAGGAAAAAACACCTTCCTGTCACTCCCACCAGCAGCGTGGGCAGACCAAGTCCAAAGTATTGAACAGAGCCGAGGTAGCAGATGCTGTGGGCCCCAGAGGAGGTCCCAGGCCCAGGGATGGGGCTGAGGGAGAGTGCCCCCAAGGGGTGGAAGCCAGGTGGCCCTTAATAAGGATGAAGTCAGGCACCCTGCTAAACATGTGGCATGTCACTCCTTCATCTTCCCAGCTACCTCCCTCATCTGGGGCAAGTCAGCTGAGCTCCAGAGAGGTGGAATGGCTTGATCAAGGCCACACAGCAAAGCTGGGTTTGGGATCTGTCTATGGGACTCTGCAGCTGTGCTGTGGGGTGCTGCCCAGTAAGTGGTTCTGGAAGGAGCAGTTCACATAAACCAAGAGACGTTGGGTGGGCATTGCCACAGGTAGGGGCAGGGCAAGCATGAGCAAAGGCCAGAGGGAGATGAGGGGAGGGTGGATGTGGGCGGGCTGGGAAGCATTGTCACAGGAGCCTGGCAGCTGCCAGTGCTGGATAGTGGAGGGCCCTGAACACTGGCGGAGGAGACCCAGCTTTCAGGGCCTCCATCGGCCTGGCCTCTCCCTTCCCTCTGAATGTAGAATGAACTTTCTGAAGTGAAGCCTGTGGCACTCCTGCCTTGCTCATGAATCTGCAGTGGGTCCCCTGGTCTTTCCCCAAGCCTGGGCTCTGCTACCTGGTGCTGTCACCTGGGCCCAGGTCCTCCTGCCTGCCTCCTGCACACACTGCAGCTCTGGCCTGAGGAGCCAGCCGGAGTTTCTCCCTGTCCAGCCTCCTCTGTCCAGCCTGTGGGTGCTGGCTTTGGGAAGGGGCTGGGGTGCATTCCAGCACGTGCAGCCCAGTGGGAGCCCTGCTTGTGGTTTGGTGCAGACTCTGCGGACACTTCATCCTCTGACTCTGCAGCCGAGGGGACGGGTGGGCATATCTGGTACTTGGTTCTGGCCTGCACCACGAGGGGCTTTGTATGCATATGTCGGTGTCCCCCACCTGCACTGTTAAGCTCAGTCTACAGAGCCAAAAACTCAGAATGTGTAAATAGGGGCGAGATGGCGGTGCACCTCTCAAACCTGACCAGCATAGGAAGGTTCTGGATTCATGTCCGGTGACTTATCTGAGTGTACAGCACACCTGTGTGCTCACGGTCCAGGGCTGGCTGAAGAGGGGGTGGATCACAGTGTCACCACCCTTATAGAGCTTCTGTCTCTGCTTCTCTCACTCTCACTCATGGGAGGAATAAATGAATAGTCTTTTTAAAAAATGAAAAGATGAAATAATCACCCAGAGTCTCCAGTCACCCTCCTCTGCACTGGGGGAGCTCCTGGGTCCTCTCCTGCCTGGGGCTGGCAAGGGCACTCCCTGCCTCTCACTCAACCCCATGGGGCTAATGAGGGAGAATTAGCACAGGTCCACTCCCCCCTCACCTCACCTCATCCACTTCGCCCCTCCCTTGGCATCCTCTGCTCTGCATTCTCCTGCCACACTCAGGGCACACCCTGCCACTCTCCGGGTGGGAGCAGCACACACTCCCCTCCTGTGGCTGTGTCCAGATCAAACACATTCTTCTCAAATGCCATCTGGCTCCCTGCTGTACGTGTGTGTGAGTGTGCAAGTGTGTGCACATGAATGTGAGTGTGCTAGCATGTCCAAGTGTGCACCTGCACCAGTATGTGTACACTTGTATACCTGTATGGTTGACTGTGTGTGGGTCTGTGTATGTACATACCTGCTGTAGTGTGTACACATATGTGCACCCACAGTCAGTGTAGCATGCACATGTGTGTGCCCATGCCAGTGCAATGGAATACAGAAGGGACCAACACCACTTCAGTAACACCTTCCCTTGCAGGGCCCCTCCCCTAGGGTCCGTGTTGTCCCCAAGGCATTGACCTGTGACTGAACTCTCGCTCTGTGGCCCTGTCATTGCCCCCTGCCCAGCTGAGCCCTGGGGGCGGACAAAGCACTGCAAGACCACAGGCTCAAGCAGGGCCTGACTAGGGCCTCTCTGCTGCCTGCACAGCTAGAGGGGCCCAAGGGGCTCTAGGGCAGGCCAGCTGCTGAGGAGCTGAGCTGAGCCTGAATACAGCTTAACTCACAGCCAGAACCCCTGCCTGCCCCACCACCATCGGCCACCAGACAGAGTAAAAATTCAGGACTCTCTGGGACCAGCAGTTAGCGTAATGGTTATGTCGCTGGACTCCCACGCAGTCGACCGCGGTTCGAGTCCTGGACCTGGTGGCTTAAACTCACGCCGGGCACATGTGCATGCGTGCCCAAGATCCCGAGAGGAGAATGGAGGAGAAGGGATTGCGGTATGACCATCCCCCCTGGGGG
>NW_006159974.1:1583581-1584673 GCF_000334495.1 Tupaia belangeri chinensis | reverse complement strand
AAAAAAAAAAAAAAAAAAAAAAAGAAGAAGAAAAAAAAGAAGAAGAAAAAAAAGAAAGAAAAGAAAAAGAAACAAAGAAAGAAAGAAAATTCAGGAATTCAGGGCTCAGTGACCAGACAGTGACTTCTGGCAAGTGTCCTGATGTGGTGGCCACAATGTGGAGGGGACTCAGGCTGGGCTGACTTGCAGAGGTTCCCAACCTGCATGCCCCTCTCCACCTGCCCTTGGAGGGCCCACAGACCCACACGGTCAACTCTTCCACTGGAGTGGCAGGAGAGCCAGACTCTGCCCTGAACACCAGCCAGAGGTGGTCCGGGACCATCAGGATCCCCCACTCTCTAGATCCATAGGGCGCCCTCACAGCTGTGTCCCCAACTCAGCTCGAGGCCAGGTGCAGAGCAGTGAGTCCCTGCCTATGATAGGACTCACACTGGGAGAGCAGCCCCTGCCCAGACCTTCCCAGGTTGGGACTGAGGCTATAGGCAAGAGCCGGGTGGGCATCAAAGAAGGCACAGGTCAGAACAGAAGCCCTCTCATCCCAACTATCCCATGGCTGCAATTCCAACCACCCTAAGGTTTCTGGAACACCTCACTCCCAGACCTGTTTTATAGATTATAAAAAGAATTTCATGAGATTTTCAATTAATTGAATTCCAGGAAGATTTATTTCCAATGTTATTAATAAATTCTAATGCCACTATAACTTCCAATTGCCTGTTAATTAACTTGCAATTGGTGCATTGTAAAAGGCAAATTATAAACTTCTTCAGGCAAAGCTGGTAACCTAATGAGCTAGTGTGTTCTGAGGGAGACGGCCAGATCCAAGCATCCTCAGACCTCACTCCCCACCCACACACAGCTGAGTGACTGACCAGTGTGAGTGACAACCAGGCCTATGTCCTCATCTGTCAAAGGGGATCATAGAGCTTGCCTCCAAAACCCCCGCACACCTGGGGTTGATGCTGATTTATATTCATAGAAAATGCAATGAAGGGATCTTGTGGTGGTTCATTTTGTGTGTCATCTTGACTGGGCCACACGGTGCCCAGAGTTTTGGTCAATCGCGATTCTGGATGTGTCTGTGAGGGTGTT
>NW_006159974.1:1577595-1581397 GCF_000334495.1 Tupaia belangeri chinensis | reverse complement strand
TCGCGATTCTGGATGTGTCTGTGAGGGTGTTCCTGAGTGTGATTAGCAGCTAAGTAGATGAGAAAAGTGGACTACGGGAACCAGCAGTTAGCGTAATGGCTATGTCGCTGGACTCCCACGTAGTCGACCGTGGTTCGTGTCCCAGACCCGGTGGCTTAAAACTCACACCCCCGCACACCTGGGGTTGATGCTGATTTATATTCATAGAAAATGCAATGAAGGGATCTTGTGGTGGTTCATTTTGTGTGTCATCTTGACTGGGCCACACGGTGCCCAGAGTTTTGGTCAATCGCGATTCTGGATGTGTCTGTGAGGGTGTTTCTGAGTGTGATTAGCAGCTGAGTAAGTAGATGAGAAAAGTGGACTGCAATCCCTCATGCGGGTGGGCCGCATCCAATCAGCTGACGGCCTGAGTAGAACAGGAAGGCTGTAGAAGCGGGACCTCCTCTTGCCTAACTACTTGAGTTTAGTTTTTGCCTGCCTTTGACCTCAAATGGAAATGTCAGCTCTTGGGTCTTAAACCTGCTGACTTTGGAACTGGAGCTTATACCATTGGCTCTCCTGGGTCTCCAACTTGGCAAGTGCAGAGCCAATTCCTTTTAAGTTTCTCTCTCTCTCTCCATACACACACACACACACACACCTTCCGTTGGTTCTGTTTCTCTGGAGAACCCTGACTACTGGAGGTCCCAAGTCAGAACTGGGTCTGGAGTCCTGGCTCTGCACTGGATTGAAATGATTAGAAACTGTTATTTCTTAAGCTGCTATAAGAAAATGTCACATATGTGGTGGCTTCAAACAAACTCGTTTGCCTGGGCCAAGCTATCTCTGGAGGCTCTTAGGAGAATTCGTTCCTCACTCTCTCCAGTTTCTGGTGGCTCCAGGTGCCCCCCTGCCTTGTGGCTTGTGGATTCAGGGCCAGCCCTGTGGACTAGTGGGTAATGGAACTTAAGTCCACGTGGCCAAATGCATGGTTCGAATGCTGGCCCTTGTGGCTTGATAAACATGCTGGGTTGAGGACAGCAGGTATAGTAATTAAGGAGCTGGACTCCCACATGTCTGACTGCAGTTCAAGTCCCAGACCTGGTGGCTTGAAAATCATGACAGGCACATGTGCATGCATGCCCAAAATTCTGAGAGGAGGCTAGAGAAGGGATTGTGGCATGGCCATCCATCTTGGGGGGTGATCTCTCACTTTTTGTCTATCACTCTCTGGCAAGTGCATGCACCCTACAGCAAAATAATAACAACAACAACAATAATAATAATAATAAAATAATTTTTTAAAAAGAGAAAAGAAAAAGAAAAACATGCCAGTCACCTCTGCATGCAAGGTACTGTTGACAAGATCCTCACAGGATGGAGAAATGGAGAAGGGATTGTGGTGTGACCATGCCCCATTGGAGGATTCTTTGTCCCTGTCTCTTTCTCTATCTCTCTGGTGGGCACATGTGCCCTCAGACCGGGAAAAAAAGAAGAAAATATGGACTCACACCGTATATAGCTTTGTGACTGGCTTCTTTCACCTGGTATAGTGTTTTCTCATCCATTTTTTTTTAATTTATTCATTTATTTTAATTTGACCAGAGAGAGGGAAAGTGAGAAAGCAAACCACCAGGTTTAGGACTAGAACCGTGGTTGGCTGGACATAAGGAGTGTCCAGAGCCTTAACCACACCACCTGCTGGCGCCCACCTGGCATAGTGTTTTCAAGGCCCATCCATGTGTCAGGCATCTGTTCTTACTCTCTTTATGGGTGCTCAGGCTACACACTCGCCCACTACACCAACCCATAAGGTCGTGAGGAGTGTGGAGGCCTTTCTGAAGGATCAACATGTTCTGGAAGTCTCAGCCAGACTCTGAGGCTTGATCAGCAAGGGTGCTGTAGGATTCAGGGACAGTGTCCTTCACCGCTCTCCCCACAGCACTGTCCTCTCTGTAAGATTCTGGCCCAAGGACACAGTGATGTTGGTACCAGTGAGCAAACTAGTATATCAGTCACGAGACCGGTTACTGTCTCACCGGTACCTGTGGAGGTGGGGGGTGACCACACGGAGAGACTGATGCCATTGGACGAATGTAGGAGGAGAGGGTGCACTGCACCATGGCACTCAGGGCCACAGTGGAGCACCGGGGTCAGGCCGGAGGCAGAGGGGGTAGGGAAAAGCCAAGCCCAGAGCCTTTACTAGAGTTTCCACAAGAAACAAGATTGGTTAGGCGTAAACATCTAGGAGTAGGCCCAGCCTCAATGGTGTACTGAACCACAGTGCTGGAAGCCATATGGCAAACCACGGGTTCAAATCCCCGGCTGAGTAAACCTAAAACACTCCAGGTGTGTGCACGTGTGCCCAAGATCCTGATGAGCTGGAGGGCTGGGGGAAGAGGGTCACAGCGTGTTGAGACCCTGATGCAAGTACCTCTCTTTGTCTCTCTCATTTTCATGCACACGTGCTAATATGAATAAAATAAATAAACATTTTTTAAAAAGGAATAAATAGTTAAGAGTGAACGGTTTCAGATTGGCTAGTTTGAATAATTCCAGCAGGCTCTGGGCCATGGGGCTGTCTCCAGTTGCCTGGCACCTGGCCCTGGGGTGACTCAGGGCAGGGGAAATGTGACATGGTGGGTCACAGTTAGATAAGGGGGGGGGTGTAGGCTCAGGGCTGATGGTTTGTATATTCAGGGCATGCTCCCAGCCATGTCTTTTGCTTTCTCTGAGAGCTGGCTAGCCCTGAGGGGGCAAGTCTCTCCCGTGCCAGCAAGATTTTTAAGATGTCAGAGCATCATAAGATACAGAAAAAAATAATAATAAAAATATGATTAATACACTTACCACTGAAGTGGAGCTGTTTTCTCACAGCACGGCACATGGAGAACAGGGTAACATTTGTGCAGCCCTTGGGCAGGGGCTGCACCCAGCAGACATGCCAGCCTGGGGTCGCTGGCTGGCCAGCACCACCCAGCAGCCTTCAAAGGCCAACGTTGGAGCCCACCTGCTCACATTCACTGCGCAGGTGGGAAGCTCTGATTTCAGGGATCAGGAGCTGTACTCCTTGGAGGCTCCTTCTGCAGGAACCATGTGGGCATTGCCTTGTCTGAGCAGCTGAAGACCTGGGGCAGCACATGGGGTGATTTTCCTTCCCCAGAGCTGGCCTGTAGGGCCCAGAACCTTGGGGCCCGGTCCTGATGCAGCTCTTTGCTGGCTAACAGTAAGAGAAACACACCCACACATCAGTGGGTCAGAGGCTTCATAGTTGAAGGCTTCTGCTGAATGGTTCTCTGTTCCTGAGAATCAGGTCAAGAACTAGGATGGCCACACTCTCCAGGATGTCTCCATCCACGAGGTCAGCTGTGGCTCGTGCACGACTCTTGCAGGCAGTTACTGACTTGGATTTTCAAACACTTCTGGGTACTTCTCTGGGGTCCACTCGCCCTGTTTTCCCAGGATGCTGGGAAGACAGCTGCTCACAGCCAGGGAGCAGGTGGTCCATCCTGATCCTTCTCTTCAAAGTACATGGCCTCAGGACCAGCAGTTAGCATAACAGCTATGTCACTGGACTCCCACGTAGTCAATACAGTTCAAGTCCCGGACCTGGTGGCTTAAACTTACGCCGGGCACATGTGCGTGCATGCCCAAGATCCCGAGAAGAGAATGGAGAAGAAGGGATTGCAGTGTGGCCATCCCCCGTGGGGTTGATTTCTCGCTTTCTGCATCTCTGTCTCTCTCTGTCTTTCTGGCGAGTGCACGTGCCCTATAGCAAAAATCTCTTAAAAAAAAAAAAAAAAAAAAAAAAAAGAGGGCC
>NW_006159974.1:1553156-1576970 GCF_000334495.1 Tupaia belangeri chinensis | reverse complement strand
TTCTTTCGGGCGAGTGCACGTGCCCTATAGCAAAAATCTCAAAAAAAAAAAAAAAAAAAAAAGTACGTGGCCTCATCAGGAACCAGGAAACCAAGAAGGTCCCGGCTTGGTGCCAGGCCCATTACGCAGCAGAGTAGGGACTGCTGGCCTGGGCGGGAATGGAGGACGCCCTCCAGCTCTGCCTTGCCCTGCCCTGCATGGCACCTGCCCCACCCCGGCCAACTAGACCACTCAGTCTTCAGCGGGGCAGACCACCCCTGCTCCAAGTGAGTGGAGAACCTAGTCAACAGCTTGGCTGCAGGAAAGACAAGAAGCAGAGACTCCAGGGAGGAACCCTGGCCCTGGACAAAAAGGGTCCTCTCCTAGGAGAGGACATAGCTGGGGAGTCTGAAGGATTAGGTAGGAGTTGTCTGGGTGAGGGAGGAGTCAGGGCCAGTCGGGGAGGCACCAGCACAGGCAAAGGCCCATTGGTGTGAGAGGGGTAAGTCGTTGGAACTATTCTCAGGAGCAGCTGGAGGAGTATGGTAATATGGGCTTATTGCAAGGCTACAGGGATCTTAGGGGACCCCAAGGACAGGAGGTAGATTAAGGGCAGACCCCAAAAGAGCAGAAATGGATCTGAGTCAGCCCTGGGGTGTCAGCGCCAGGAGGAAGGCTCTGCCTGCTATGTGTCCGTCCCTTCTCTTCTGGATATCTGTCACTCTGTCTCTAGCCTCAAGCTCCTGCCTGCTCATGACTTCTGCTTCTTCCCACCCGTGGTTGTCATGGCCTCCCCTGTGCTTAATGCTCCCTGTGCCGCCCCACAGTCCAATCACTTCTCTGGCATCTTTGTCATCTCTCTGGACCCAGCACACAGGCTAAATCAGGAGCTTCTGGCCGCTCGGGCGGCTGCACAGATGCACACAGGCTAGGGTCTCAAGAAGCCAACTTTTCACACAATTCTAGAGGCCAGCAAGGCCAGATGGAGGTGCTGGCCAGATCCAGCGTCTCATGAGGACTCTCTGCTGGTTTGCAGACAGCGCCGTCTCACTGTGTTCTCATGTGGTGGAGAGAGATTATCTCTGTGTCTCTTCTTAGAAAGCTACTAACCCCATTCACAAGGGCTCCACCCTTTTGACTTAATTACCTTCCAAAGGGCCCACTTCCGAGACCATCACAGTGGGGATTCAGGCTTCAACACAGGAACTTTAGGGGCACAGACATGCAGAACTTCTCCTCATGGGCAGACAGGGCAGGCTTGGGTCTTGTCCTCCCCAGGTCTGGACAGACAGCTGAGAAAGAAAGAGGATTTCAAGGATCTAAGGCCCAAAGCCCCAGAGAATAGGAAGTGTGGGTTTTACTGCCTGCTGATGACAGAGTTTGTGATCCCAGGAGGGGAAGGGATACTTAGGGTCCCCAGCTATGTTTACCGGGCAAACAGTGCAGTCTCTGCCCTGTCTCCCATTAGAGCTGCGTCTTCAAACGTTCCGTCCCACACCCTCCCTCCAGCTAGTCCTCCAGGGTCTCAGGGTGTGGCAGGAGCAAATCGCTGTTCATGGTCTCACCTTGCTACCCATAGATCCCCCTACCCCAGCTCCAACCCCCGGGCAGGCCCAGACTGGGCATGAAAGGGCCTTGGCCCTAATTTTTCTTCTGCACCATAGATACGAAAGGGCAATTTTTTTGTTTTTAGAAAGATGAAACCAAAAGGTGCATGTTAATTAGGGGCGATGTGCAGCGAGGCCAGATTGAACTCTGCCAGGCACTAGCCCTCTGTGATGTGAGCACAGATGCTTTTAGTGCAGCCCCGTTGCCATGGTAATCACCACATCTCAGCTCAGAGGTGGCATTGCAAATCTGTGGGGAATGAACAGATTACTCAGTAAGTGATGCCTGGACATTTGGTTAGCTATTTGGAAAGAAATAAAATTAGCTCTTTCCTTCACACCATCATCAATATAAATTCCAGAGGACTTAAAGAATTAAGTGTTGGGAATCATAATAAAGGGAAATAGTTGATCTTGGGGTAAGTAATAACATTTAAAACATAAAAAAAATTGAAAAACAGCAAAGATTAGGATAGAATATAATACAGGAACATTTACATCTCTTTATGCTTTTTAAATCTAAATTTATTGGGAAATTATACAGTTAAAATAGTTGCAACAAATATAACAAAAGGTTAATCCCTCTAATAAATAAAAAGTAACTACAAATCAATAAAAATTAACATTTCACTTTTGGGGGCAAGAAATGCTCAAAAGAAGAAATTAAAATATGCACGAAACAGTATTAAACATTTAGCTTCATTGGTCATCAGAGAAATATTCATTAAAGCACGAATGAGGTGGCCAGCCAGTGGCACGGTGGCTAAAGTAGCCAGATCCCACACAGTCAACTGTGCAGTTTGAGTCTCAGACCCAACAGCCTGAAAAACATTTCAGGTACATGTGTTTGCATGCCCCAAATCCCCAAGTCAGAAATGGAGGTGAAAGATTGGTGAGGTCAGCCTCTATTATAGGGAGTAATTTTTCATTTCCCTCTCTCAGTCTTTCCCTCTCTTTTAGTCTCTCTCTGCAAATGTCTTCTAGCAAATTAAAAAAAAAAAAAAAAAGGAAATCAATGAGGAACCAGTTTGGTGGCCTGGTGGTTAAAGCAGCCAGGTCTTACATGGCTAAGCACATGGTTCAAGTCCTGGACCCAATGACTTGAGAAATACACCAGTCACATGTGCACGTGTGCCCAAAATCCTGAGAGAAGGGAGAGATGGAGGAAAATTGTGGAGGAGGATTGTGGAGTGACCATTCCCCGTGGGGGATACTTTTAAATTAAACCAGAAATTAACAACAACAAAAATTAGAAAATACCCTAATTCATACTCTTTCAGATAATCTAATAGGTCACAGAAGGAATTACCAACAGAAATTGGATAGTATTTAAAATGAATAAAAATTAAAATTGGTGAGATTGAGCTAATACAGTTTTCACAAGAAAATTTATAACTAAATATTAAAAAAGAAGAAAGGTAGAAAATAAATTACCTAAGCTTTATGCTCACAAAATTAGAGGGATGTCAGCAAATTCAGAGAAAATAAGAGGAAAAACAAAGAAAATAATGAAAACTAGAGCAGAAATGAGTAAAATAGAAAGTAAATGTATAGAGAAAAATTAAAATGCCACAAGTTGGCACTTTAAAAGATTAAGATTAACAAAAGGAATAAATCCTTAGCCTGCCAGATCAAAGAAAAGAAGAAGAAAATGCAAATTACTCATGTCAGGACGCATCATTAGAGATTCGGTAGACTTTTTTGTAAAGAATTATTTATTTTATTTTTAATTTTTATTATTATTTAATTTACTTTAGGGCCCATACACTCACAAGAGAGAGACAGAGAAAGAGAGAGAAAGCAAGCCACCAGGTCCGGGACTTGAACCATACCATGTGGGAGTTCAGTGCCTTAACCACCATGCCACCTGCTAGCACTCCTATAGACTTTAAAGATATAGTAAAGGATATTATCAACAGCTTTATTTCATTAATTTTAAAATTAAAGGAACCAGCAGTTAGCGTAATGGCTATGTCGCTGGACTCCCACGTAGTCAACCATGATTTGTGTCCCGGACCTGGTCGCTTAAAACTCACACCGGGCGCATGTGCGTGCATGCCCTAGATCCCGAGAGGAGAATGGAGGTGAAGGGATTGTGGCGTGACCATCCCTCCTGGGGGGTGATTTCTCGCTTTCTGTCTCTAATGTCTCTCTCTGTCTATCTGGCGAGCGCACGCACCCTATAGCAAAAATCTCTCTTTCAAAAAAAATTAAGATGAAATGAATAAATTCAAAATTGTCAAAAGAAAAAATATCTTTAAATCTACATAAACTTATCTCTTTTAAAGAAATTGAATCCACAATTTAAAAAATTCCACAAAGAAAACTCCAGCTTAACTGATGGATTCTACCAAACATTCAAGTAGAAAATATTGCACATTTTCTGGCTGACTCCATGATCTGGTGGAGTCAGCCATTCCCAGGCAGCTGGATCTGCCACGGCTGACTGTGCAGTTTGAGTCCTGGACTAAGCAGCTTGAGAAACACTGGGCACATGCACATGTGTGTCCAAAATCCTGAGAGGAGGGAGAAATGAGGGAGAAGGGATTGCGGTGTGGCTCTTCTCCGTGTGTAGGGGGGCTACTTTCACCTCCCCTTCTCTGTCTCTCTCTGATGAGGGTACACACCCTCTAGTGAAAAAAAAAAAAAAAAGTAAATAGTATGTATCTAATACAAACTATTCCCAAGCACAGGTGTGAGGATGCTCTCCGACTTGTTTCATAAGGTCAACATTAAAGAACTATCAAAACATTAGAAAAAAAAGAACAGGCAAATATCTCTTATGAATATAGATGCGAAATTCCAAACCCAATTATCAACAAATTGAATTCAGTGATATATAAAAGGGATAATACATCTTATCCCATTTGAAAATCAGTTGGTACAGTTCACCCACAATAGCAAAACGAAGAAGAAAAAAGATTTAAAAAGGTTGTCATCCAATCCACTCTTCCAAAAAACAAAACAAAACAAACAGAATTATCCCCTTAGATGTAGATAAAGCATTTGATGAAACCCAGCATTTATTTATGGTGTTGAACTAGGAAAATAAGAAATCATCTTTATCTGATGAAGAGTATAAAAAGAAAACTACAATTAACATCAACCATATTGGTGATATACTGAATGCTTTTCCTCTGAGACTCGGAGGAAAAAAAAACACGAGATATATAGTTGTCTTCATCTGTTTAGTGTTGCTATTACAGAATACTGGGACTGAGTAATTTATTTTTATTCATTTATTTTTTTGGAGAGGTTTTTGCTATAGGGCATATGCACTCGCCAGAAAAACAGAGAGAGACAGAGAGACAGAAAGCGAGAAATCACCCTCCCAGAGGGGATGGCCACGCCACAATCCCTTCTCCTCCATTCTCCTCTAGGGATCTTGGGCATGCATGCACATGTGCCTGGCATGAGATTAAGCCACCGGGTCTGGGACTTACACCATGGTCAACTACACAAGAGTCCAGCGACATAGCCATTATGCCAACTGCTGATCCCAGGACTGAGTAATTTATAATGAACAGAATTCTATTTGGCTCACAGTTCTGGAGGCTGAGAAGTTCGATAAAAAGGAGCTGCGTGTGGTGAGGGCCTTTGTGTCATGTCATTCTATGGCTGAAGAGCTGAGGGTGAGAGAAGGCCAAATTTGCTTTTTTATAACAAGCTCACTCCTATGACAATGACATTAATCCATTGATGAGAGTAGAGTCCTCATACCTAAGATCCTCTTAAAAGTCTCACCTGCTAGCACTTTGCTTTGGGGATTAAGTTTCCAGCACATAAACTTTAGGGGACACATTCCAAACAGCACACACTATCACCTCTCCTGGTCAACATTGTACTACAGGGCGTAGACAATGCAATAATGCAGTGTCAGCGCTGCTGCTGTGGGCTTAATCTGGCCCTGCCTGCATTTCGTTGAATAACAGCTTTATTGACATGTAATTCACATACCATTAAATGCATCCTTTGAAAGTTTACAATTCAGTGCTTTTAGCATATTCACAGTGTTGCGCAACCATCTGTTTTACTACCTAACTTAAAACATTTTCATCACTTCCCCTATGTCCATTGCTGGTCATTCTCCATCCTTCCCTCTAGCCCAGTCTCTGGCAACCACTAATCTACTTTCTGTCTCTATGGATTTGCCTATTCTAAACATTTCCTATAAACTGAATCTTAAGATACTTGACCTTTTACATCTGGCTTCTTTCATTTAGTGTGTTTAAAGATTTATCCATATTGCAGTATATACCAGTACTTTGCTCATTTTTATGGGTGAATGATAGCCCACTATGCAATATACGAGATTTTATTCATTTGTTCATCAGTTGATGAACATCTGGGTTCTTTATACGTTTTCCTTATTATAAAATTTGCTGTGAGGTATGTTTTTGGACAAGGTTTTATGTTAGTATAGGTTTTCATTTTTCCTGGATACCTATCTGAGAGTAAAATGATGGGTCATGTTGAAATATATGCTGCAGAAAAATAAACAAATGAATTCAGTTTGAAACAGTCAAACTATTTCCAAAGTGGCTAAACCATTTTATAATCCCAAGCAGTAATGTATGAGGATTCCAACTTCTCTACAGCCTCATCAATGATTGTTATTGTCTTTTTAATTTTTGATAGCTACCACATCATGTCCACTAGGATATCTATTAAAATGATCTATTTTAATTGGTATGCCTGTATTTTTATTCTTGAGTTATGAGAGTTTTTTTATATATTATGGATAAAAAGTCCCTTATCAGATATATGATTTACACGTATTTTTCCCATCGACTTTTTAATAAATATTATTCTTTTTAAAAATAGACAATTACAGCTATTAATTTCCCTCTAAGCACTGCTTTAGCTGCATCGTGCAAGTTTTGGTATGCTGTATTTTTATTTTTATTCACTTCAAAGTAGTTTTTAGTTTCTTTGTGATTTCTTCTTTGGCCCTTTGGTTACTTAGGAGTGTGTTGTTTAATTTCCACATTTTTGTGAATTTCTAAAGTAAACTGCTATTGATTCCTAACTTCATTTTGTTGAGATCAGAGTACATAACTTGGGTGATTTCAATCCTTTTAAGTTTATTGAGCAATGCTTTATGACCTAGCATATGGTTTATACTGCAGGGTATTCCATGTGCACTGAAGAAAAATATGTATTCTGATGTTGCTAGATGGAGGATTCTATAGATTTTTGTCAGGTTCAGTTGGTTAATAGTATTGTTTTTTTAATTCTCTAGTTTGGCTTCCTTTAGTTCTTTGCGCATATTTATGATAATTTTTTTAAGTTTTTGCTATAGGTGTATGTGCTCTCTAGAGACAGAGAAAGAGAGAGAGGGAAAGTGAAGAATCATCCCCCAGGAAGGATGGCCATGCCACAATCCCTTCTTTATTCCCGTCTCAGGATTTTGGGCCCACATGCACATGTGCTGAGTGTGATTTTCAAGCTACTAGATCCAGAATTTGAACTGTAGAGTTGGCTCATAGAGTTGGCTACGTGCGATCTAGCTACCTTAATCTCTACACCACTGGCTGGCTCTATTTATGATAATTTATTTGCAGTCTTTGTAGAGTAAATTCACTGTCTGAGGTTCCTCGGAAATGGTTTTCTGTTTAATGGGTCATAATTTCCTATTTCTTTGCATGTCTCACAATTTTTTGTTGGAAACGACATTTAAAGTAATATTACAAGGCAAATCTGGAAATCAGATCCCCCTCCACTTCCAGAGTTTGTTGATGCTGACATTTGTTATTATTGTTGCTGCTATTATTTGTTTCCTTAGTGGTTTTCCTGCAATGTTTGTTTTCTTTTTTTTAAGAGAGATTTTTGTTATAGGGCACGTGTACTTGCTAGAGAGACAAAGAGACAATAAGCGAGAAATCATCCCGTGGGGAGATGGCCACACCACAATCCTTTCTCCTCCATTCTCTCAGGATTTGGGCATACACATGCGGTCGGCATAAGTTTCAAGTGGCTAGGTCCGGGACTTGAACAGTGGTTGACTACATGGGAATCTACTGACATAACCATTACGCCATCTGCTGGTCCCTTCATGTTGTTTGTCATGTTTGGCTGCTGAAGTTTCTGCTCAGCTGAGTGATCAATGGTTGAACAGAAATAACTTTAAATCCCTTGAACCAATAAATCTCCCAGCCCTTGCTGAGGGGCTCCCTGAATGAATCGAGCCATGTCTTTGGTGCTTTACCAAGCAGTTTACAACTCTGCCCTAGCCTTCATTTCCAGCTAGCATGGAGCCTCAAAGTCAGCCAGAGGTGAGATTGGGGTCTTCAAAGTTTTTTCCTAGGTGGCACAGGAATGAGTTAGAGATTTTCAAAGCCCCCAGAGGACATTTCACTCCCCACTCTTTCACGATTTTGTTTAGCTCTTGTTAGTCCCAACTATCATCACTTAGGCAGCCAGCGTGTTACTCAAGTGCAGCGGATTGTTTTTGACAAATGCCTTGGATCTAGGGCTGCTCACACAGAGCCAACTCTGAGCTAGATCAGATAAAGACAACCCCTGAGAACAGAGCTTTTCAGGGAGCTTCCAAACCAAATAGTGACAATTCTCTGGGGATGTGACGTTTTTAGACATTCCAAACCTGTTATTCCTCTTCCTGTGGCCACTGGACTAATGATTTCATACCTATCAAGGCTGAGAGGCTGTCCTTTTCCAAGCCTGCAGCAGAACTGTTGAAAACATAGGAATAAGACAAGTTAAAATTTCACAAAGTGCATCCAGCAGGTGGCATCATGGTTGGAGCACTGGACTCCCACATGGCTGACCACGGTTCAAGTCCCAGACCTGGCAACCTGCTTTCTCACTTTCTCTCTTGAGCACATGAGCCCTGCAAGAAACTGAAAAACAATAATAATGATGAAATAAATCATTCCTTTTTAAAAAACCTTTATAAATCTATTTTTTATTTCAGCCATATTTTTTAAAAAAATTAATAAACACCCTTCAGATGTTACAAGCCTTTGGTTAATTTCCAGTGTTATAAAAAAAAATTGATTTTGACCATTTTGTCAGTATTGTCATTGCTTAACAGGAGGAGCAGATTTCGGAAGTCCTTCCTCTGTCATTCCAGAAGTGCTTCTCCACCTGTTTTTGTGCATAAAAGTTTGATTGGAACGTAGTCATACCATTCATTTACATATTGCCTATAGCAGCTTTCACACAACAACTGAAGAGCTGAGTAGTTGCAACAGAAATCATATGGCCTGCAAAGCCCAAAATATGTACTACCAGGCCCTTAAAAAAAATAAAGTTTGCCCATTCCCACAATAAGACAAGAAAATGATACAAAAATTGGAAAAGGGGCCAGCTTCATGACTCGACAATGTGCCACTCAAGAGAAACTGGATCCCACACAGCAACTGCAGTCAAAATTCGCGTCCTGGTCAACTGGAAACGCACCAAGTACATGTGCAAGTGACCGAGATCTGACAGGCTGGAGGACAGGAGGAAGGGAGTTGCAGTGTGACCAGACCCTGGGAAGAGTGCTCGTTCTCTCTCTTTCCTGTATATGCACACATCCTCTATCATGAATGAAGAAAAGGAATTTAAAAAGAAAAACAGATTGGGAAGGAAGAAGTAAATTGTCATTATTCACAGATGAAATTATTTGGTGTTAAAAGAGAGTTTTAAATTTGTGAACAACTTGTTAGAATTAGTGAGGGCCGGCTGGTGGCGTGATGGTTACGATGGCTGGGTCCCACGTGGCTGACTTTGCGGTTTGCATTCTGGAACTGGTGGCTTGAGACACGCTGGATGGGTGTGCGTGCACATGCATGCCCAAAATCCCGAGAGGAAAATGAAAGAGAGGGGACTGTGGCATGGTCATCCTTTCTGGGACATGATTTCTTTCTTTCTCCAGTCAGCTCACATACCCTATAGCAAAAACTAAAAAAAAAAGAAAAAGAAAAAAAGAATTAGTGAGTTTAGCGAGGTCTGTGAATACATCAATTGCCGGACTTCTGGATCCAGCTAAGAAAGTGTCAGCGTTCTCTCCACCTCACCCACTGGTTACAAGAGAACATCTTGGACAGAGTCCATAAAGCAGCTGTCTGAGAACTCTGAAAGAAAATCATAGGCAGGGAGTTGGGAGGGAAATCAAAACTCTAAGAATGATTAACAAAGCTATGAGTTTCCTGGTTGGTTTGTTTGCCTTTCTCTGCATCTTAGGGATAGACTCTAGCATATTCCAAAGTCTAATACTGTGAAGTGGCTGGAGAAATAAACCCTGTATATCTGGTCAGACAGTCCAGAATTGGAGTATTTCATAGGGCAGAGGGTGTGGGAGGAAACCCCAATTTATTTCATTTTACCTTGGACTTTCTCCTTAAGACAAGTCCCGTAATGGTGGCAATAGTCTCATATTTACCTAAAACTTAGAGAAAAAAATTTCTCTCATCATTAAAAGATAAAATTACAATAAGTTTAGTTTAGAAGATCTTAACTGGGGACCAACAGATGGTGTAATGGTTACACGCTGGACTCCTATGTAGTCAACCACAGTTTGAGTCCCTGACCTGGTGCCCTAAAACTCACACCAGGCGTGTGTGCATGCATGTCCGAATCCTGAGAGTAGAATGGAGGAGAAGGGATTGTTTCATGGCCATTCCCCATGGGGGATGGGGGGTGATTTCTTGCTTTCTGTCTCTCTCTGACTCTCTGGCAAGTGCACATGCCCTATAGCAAAAAAAAAATCTCTCTCTAAAAAAAAGGAAAAAGATTTTAATTGGCTTTTATTTGTGATTCCAGAATAAGGCGATGCCTCATTCTATAAAACAGAATGAGAATCAGGGCTCCAATGAGCTGTCGGTGTTAGAGAAATGGGCTGAAGAAAGCAGAAGCAGAGAAGGAAAGGCAGGTTAGTTGTGTCAACCTAAAGTGAAAGCTGGGGCATAACAAATGAAATAAAAATGGTTAATTTGAGACAGGGCCTAAGACGCACCACCCGGTTGAGCAAACTTTGGTTTCTCAGACATGTGCTCTTCACTCAGAGCAGCAACTGGGAAAACTGGTAGGTAACAAGGAGAAGGGCAAGAAGGGGAAAGTTACGAACCATCAGTTTGCGTCAGCCCATGCAAAATAATGTAGGCAACTGATTAGCTGGGCCTTATTCTTCACACCATGAACTCAAGAACACTAGGTGAAGACAGGATGGGGGGTACTTACAAAACCTATCATTCTTTGTAGCAGCAGTTTTCTTACTATAAACTGAAACATGCCTTTCAGGCAATACCCAGTAACCAAAGGCTCAGGCTTGTGCTTTCCTGAGGCATTTAAAATCTAAATGAACCTCAGATCCCACAGACTGCTTTTCTTTCACAGTTGTTTTAAAATTTCGATTCTTTTTTTTTTTTTTTTTTGAGAGGTTTTTGCTATAGGGCGCGTGTGCTCACCAGACAGAGAGAGAGAGACAGAGAGATGGAAAGCTAGAAATCACATCACGGGGGATGGTCATGCTGCAATCCCTTCTCCTCCATTCTCCTCTCGGGATCTTGGGCACGCATGCACATGCGCCTGGCGTGAGTTTTAAGCCACCGGGTCCAGGACACGAACCGCGGTCAACTACATGGGAGTCCAGTGACATAGCCATTACGCTAACTGCTGGTCCCCAAAATTTAGATTCTTATAAAAGTTAAAGCAGGGAGGGTTACCTTGTCATGCTGATTAAATATGATTGACCTCAGTTCAAGTCCCAGACCTGGTGGCTTGAAACTCACACCGGGCATGCGTATGCACACGCCCAAGATCCCAGGAGGAGAGTGGGTGATTTCTCATTTTCCCTCTCACTGTCTCTGTCTCTCTTTCTCTCCAGTGAACACACATGCCCTATGATAAAAGCCTTTAAGATAAACAAATAAGGAAAAACTAACCTGTTTGGAGATGTGCTTATTATCTTTCACTCTTTTTTTTAAAAGAATTATTTAATTTTATGTTCATTCATTCTCTTCTTTTCTTTTCTTTTTTTTTTTTTTTTTATTTTGACCAGACAGAGACACAGAGAGAAAGGGAAAGTGAGAAAGCAAGCCACCAGGTCCAGGACTCAAACCATGGTTGGCCATGTGGGCGTGTCCAGTGTCCTGTCAACCATGCCACCTGCTGGTCCCCTCTTTCACTCTATGGAGGTGAAGATAAACACCTTAGTTTCTTCTTGTTGATGTGGAACTTGAGCATTTTATTTTTGTCTGTTGAGCCTAGTGCGGGAGCTCAGTACCAACCCATGGCCTCTTATACATTTTATTTAACATCAGGGAAACTGGGAAAGAGGTTCCTGTGGTTTAAGAGAGTGGGGATTCCCATATCTTTCTGTTTCCTTTTGCCACTCTGCCCTGAGGTGGACCCAGTCACAGGAAGTGCATGAGAGCCCAAGGAGAGCAAAACCCTAGGCTTCGAGTGGGAGCACCAAAAAGAAGGGCCTTAGAGAGTTGGAGTGAGTTGGGTGTTGGAGTTGGGTGAGTGGGGGAGCTGTGGGGAGGGGGTGGACATAAAGAGGAATTACCTGGAGAAAAAGAATTCTTTTTTTTTTTTTTTTGGAGAGGCTTTGCTATAGTGGCTTGCCAAAAAGAGAGAGAGGGACAGAGACACAAAATATGAGAAATCACCCCCCCAGGGAGGATGGCCATGCCACAACCCCTTCTCCTCTGTTCTCCTCTTGGGATCTTGGGTACATATGCACATGTGCCTGGTGTGAGTTAAAGCCACTGGGCCTAGGACTTGAATCGCGGTTGACTACATTGGAGTCCAGCGACATAGCCATTACGCCAACTGCTGGTCCCAGAAAAAGGATTCTATTAACATGTGAAAAATACTCAGTGCTCAGCTCTGAGTTGTGCATGCATAGAACTTACCTGAAGCAATGTAGCAATGGCTTTAACTTTTTTTAAAAAAATTTTTGAAAAGATTTTTGCTATAGGGTGCATGTACTCATCAATGGGACAGAGAGATAGAAAGGGAGAAATCACTTCCCTGGAGGATGGCTTTGCCACAATCCCTTCTCCATTCTCCTCTTGGGATTTTGGGCATGCATGCACATGTGCCCCCAGCGTGTGTCAAGACTCTAGGTCCAGGACTTAAACCATGATTGACCATGTGGGAGTCTAATGCCTTAACCACTATGCCAACTGCTGGCCTAATGTAACAGCTTTAAGAGCTGAATTCTGGAAATCTTTCCTGTGAACAGGTAGGCAGTAAACATTTTAGGCTCTGGGGTAACACATGTTCTCTGTTATGTATTCTTTTCTTCTTATTATTTACAATCCTAAATAACCAGTCTCACAGAAACAGTCCACAGGGGGCCAGCAGGCAGGGTGGAGGTTAAAACTTCTGGATCCCACATGGCCGACTACGCGGTCAGAGTCCTGATCCACCTCTGGTGCTCAATGGAGCTCGCTCTCGCCATCTCCTCTGATCCGGCCACTGAATCGCTTACACATCCCTCTCCCTTGGAAGCCTCTCCTGACCTCTTCCCAGCCTCCTGGCCTCACTCCGCTCCAACCGCACCGGCCTGTCCTCCATTCCCATCCACTGTCCTCCAGGATTTCCTACCTTGAGGAACAGAAACACCTTCCACCTGGGAACACAGCCAAAACCGCAGGTGTTCTTGACAACTTCTGTCAATTTTATATCCTTTCTCTTTTTGTCTTTCAAAATGTTGAAATCGAACTCCTTTAGCTTTTCATCAAGGTGATTGTGGCATAACAGAAAAATATTACTATTTGGCCTTCCTCTCAGATTCCTGGCACAGGGCTCTTAAAGCCCTTGGAATTTCCTGAGCCACAGAAGCATCTTACCTTATCCTAACAAAGCCCTGCGTCTGCGTTTATGCTAATGAGGTGACTGGGAGGATGGGCTAGATGGGCTCCAGAGGAGGCTGGTCACCAGAAAGACCCAGTGGTCAGAGGGCTGGAACGTCCATCGGAACACTGACTCCGAGAAGGGGAGGGAGAGCTAGAGACTGAGCTGCAGATAAATTCTTGAACACGAGAATCAGAGAGCTTCTGCGTGGTTAAGGCTGGGAGGGTGGCACTTGGGGACAGCAGGGAAGTCCTGCACACCCCTCCCTAACACTGTCCCATGTACGTCTGCATCTGGCTGCCATTTGTGTCCTTAATCACAGACCAGTTCACATGAGTAAAGTGTTTCCCAGAGCTCTGTGAGCCACTGGAGCATATTAGCAAACCCGGGGAGGGAACCCCTGAGTGATAGTCCGTCAGTCAGGAGTATGGGTGACTCATGACTTGGGACTGGTGTCTAGAGCAGGTCTGTCTCTTGGGAGTGAGCTCTTAACCCGTGGGTCCTGCCTAACTCTAGATAATTCGTGTTAGAATTGAAGTGGGTAGTTGGATGCCCATGTGGTACTGAGAATCAAGAACTGGTTGGTGTCAGAAAACACCCCAGAGAAATATATCTTTTTTTGTGTGTGTGTGTGTGAGAGGTTTTTGCTATAGGGCACGTGTGCTTGCCAGAAAGACAGAGAGAGACAGAGAGACAGAAAGCAAGAAATTACCCCCCAGGAGGGATGGCCACACCGCAATCCTTTCTCCTCCATTCTCCTCTCAAGGATGTTGGGCATGCAGGCACACACATCCGGTGTGAGTTTAAGCCACCAGGTCTGGGACTCAAACCACAGTCAACTACATGGGAGTCCAGCGACGTAGCTATTACGCCAACTGCTGGTCCCCATCTCCATAGTTTCAGAGCTCAGTGGAAAAGGTTTACAATCCCAACTAGTGGTCTCCTGGCCCTGCCTTCACCCCAGCACCCATTTTAGAAACTTTAGCTGACTACCCTGGGGCCGACCTCTGTACAGTGGCCCCTCTCACCCTTAGTGGATATACTCCAAGACCCCCACTGGGGCTTAAAGCCACAGGTAGTCCCAAATCCTACTACATTTTTTCAGCGTGATAACTGAAATGGGTACTAGTGACCAGTGAGCGGGTAGTGTAGACAGTGTGGACACAGGGGACAAAGGGGTGATTCACATCCTGGGAGGGGTGGCATGAGATTTCATCACACTACTGAGAGCAGCAGACAGTTAAAGCAACAACAGCAACAACTTATCAACTGTTCATTTCTGGAGTTTTCCATTTACTATTTTGGGACCTTAGCTGACCACAGATACACTGAAACCGTGGGTGAAGGGAGACTGCTGTATTTCTAAACAACATGCATTTATTTTCCTCTTGGTTCATCAGTTTTGGACAGTCTGTTCTGATTTCCTGTTGTGGAGATGAGGATTTTAGCTCCTTGGCTCCTTCTTTCCCTTCTTTATATCCTCTCCAATGTAGGTAGAAGTCAACTTTTATAATTTTTTGAAAATTCATTTTTCTTTATTCATGATAGAGCATATTTGTGTGCATATGACAGTGAGAGACAAAGAGAGGGAGAAGACCACCCTCCATGGGACCTGGTTATTGCACAACCCCCTCCTCCAGCCCATTGGGTCCTGGGCACATGCACGCATGCCCAGCATGCTTCAGGCTGACAGGCCAGGGATTCCAACCTCAGTTGACCTGTGGGATCCAGTGTCTCTTGGGCAGCACTTTGTACGCCATGAAGCTGGTCCAACTTTTTATAATTATGTAAGGACTTTGTGATTGACTAGTATAAAGAGTTTATTGCTGAGCCAAGTAGGATATTAACAATTTTATCTCCTTTTTTATATATACCTTTGTGTTCTTCATGGAGATAATAACCACTTTTTGTTGTTTTTCCTGTGTGGTGTTCCTTGCATCTCTGGCTAGGTCTTTCCAGCCTCATTTGCCTGTGCTTTCCCTGTAAACACTCTCAGTACCACATACTGCTCAACTTGACCCATCAAGCCATCTTGGCCCCAGCCCTCCTGACTCCAGGGCCTTCCTGCCCCCAATCTGGACCGGCTGCCTCTAGGCCACTGCAGCTGCAGTCTGAAGCTGTCCTTCCTTCCCCTCCTCTGTGGGATGCCCTGATTCCTAGAAACAACCTTTCTCCTTTTTTTTCCTTTCCCTCCCTCTGTGAACACTGCCTCCTGTGAGGCCCTCAGACAAAGAGCATGCAAGGTAAACTTCGTAAATTTGAAAATGCCTTAGTCCATTCTTACATTTTATCAATAATGTAGGTTTGGAAGTCTTGAGAGAAAATCACTCCCATATCAGAACTGTGAAGACGTCACTCCTTCGTTTGCATCCATCCACATTTCCTTCTGAGAGTCTGCCTGCCAGTCTTCTGAAAATGATCTTTGCATTTCCCCCCAAAGCTTCCAGGGTCCTCTCTTAATCCCTCATAATCTGAGATTACTTTTTTTTTTTTTTTTTTTGCTGCTGTAGGACACGTGTACTCACCAAGGAGAGACACACAGAGATAAAGTGATAAAGACCCCCTCTCCCCAAATACACGCACACCCCTAGTGGGAGATGGCCATACTGCAATCCCTTATCCTCCATTTTCCTCTCAGGATTTTGGGCCCCAAGCACACATGCCTGGTGTGGTTTTCAAGTTGCCAGGTCTGGGACCTGAACCTCGTAGTCAGTCAGCCATGTGGGATCCAGCTACCTTAACCACCACTCCACAATTAGTCACTGAAATGACATCTTGATGTGGATTTTCTCATTTATGGAATTGCATGTTTGATTAACTATCAATCTAAAAATGCACCCTTTTGGCTCTGGGTAACTTTCTTGAATTTGTGTTTTATAATTCTTTCTCTCTATTCTCTTGGTTTTCTCTTCCTAAAACTCATGTTATCTATTTATTTAAAATTTCTTTTTTACTTTCATGAGAGTGAGAGCCAGAGGAAGAGGAAGAGAGAAGACAAGCACCCTCAAGAGCTGACTGGATATTAGAGAGAAGTAGAAACCACTAGAGGACCAGTCTGGGAGGGCAACATCCATCTAAAATGAGTTCCAGAGAAAGGGTCGGCTTGGTGACTTATAGTCAGGCATGGCTCAGGCGATGCTGAGTCACAGGGAAGGTGGCGGATTCTTTTCCCAGGCTACCTTGTACATGCTGGGCATGTGTGCCCATGAGCCTGGTTGACTGTAAATATTTGGGGTAGGCAGATTTGCAACGTGAGATTTTTTTTTTTTGGAGAGATTTTTAGTATAGGGCACATGCGCCTTGCTGGAGACACAGAGAGAGACAGAAAGACAGAAAGTAAGAAACAATCCCCCACGAGGGGGGTTGCCACACCGTAATCCATTCTCCTCCAGTCTCCTCTCAGGAGTTTGAGCACACACGCACATGCACCCAGCATGAGTTTCAAGTCACCAGATCCGGGACTTGAATCGTGGTTGACTATGTGGGAGTCCAGCGACTTAACCATTATGCCATCTGCTGGTCCCCAATTTTATTTTTTAAAAAGATTTATTTATTTAATTTTATTTATTATTACCTTTCAATTTTGCATGTACACTCACCAGAAAGAAAGAGGAAAAGTGAGGAAGCAAGTCACCAGGTCTGGGACTTGAATCACAGTTGGCTACGTGGGAGTCCAGCCCCTTAATCACCATGCCACCTACTAGCCCACAATGTGAACTCTTGAGGGTGTTTGTCTTCTCCTTCCCTTTCATACCTTCCCTGCTTCTTCTAGCTGTTCCCAAGATATCTCCCAAATATATACTCTACTTCCAAACCTTGTCTTAGGTTTTGCTTTGGGACAATCCAAGTGAGAACACCCCTTAATAATGGGGTCCTGGTGGAAGGGCTGGGGTGGTCCAAGCAACATAGGAGGCAATTCCAGTGTTTCAAGTGGTTGCTCTTTACAGATATGTATAGAAGAGGTGATCATACTGGTATGTAGTGACAGAATGTCAATTCTTTTTTCAATTGTCAAAGGGCATGTGGCATTAACCACAGAGGGGCAGAGCGAGAGAGAGAGAAAGGAAGAAAGCACTCCCTAGTGGAGCATGGTCATGCTGCAATCCCTTTTCCTCCATGTCTCCCTCCTTCAGGATTTTGGGCATCCATGCATATGTACCCGGTGTGTTTCTCAAACTGCCAGGGCTGGGATTAGAACCATAGTCAGCTATGTGAGATTCAGCTCTCTTAACCTCTAGGCTAATGGGCTGGCTCAACTTTTGCTTCTAATTATGCCCAAGTTCCAGGTTTAATAAAGATATCTGTAGGTCTGAGACCTGAGCAGATTAAGCCATTCACGAGTTCTTTCGTGTAGTCATAAAACACCTGTTGTGGTTATGCTAACCTGTTTCTGGGGGCTATTTCACAGATATTTAGAGTACGCAAAGCAGGTAAGCTCCTTCTTTTACTAAATAGGGCTTCAGCCTGAAATTTGCCTTGCATGGTTTTACTTGGTGGCCCAAACATTACAAACAATGCTTGGGTAATAACCACGCTGACAAGTACAAGAAAACAGTAAGGGTGCTTTCCGACTGGCATTGGCGTGCACTGTGCTGCCCGTTACCTGCAGTGTCTGAATGCCTCGAAATTGCTCTCTGAGGGAGCTATCGCATTACTTCCTATTTCTTAATCAGGAAACAAAGGCTCAGAGAGGTTAAGTAGCTAGCCCAGCAACACTCAGTAGTGAAGTGACAAAGTTAGTATTCTCCCCCTCCCTCTGGGTTGCCTCCTTGGTAGCACTTTTGAGCTCCAGCACCCCACCCAGCCCACCCAGCCCACCCAGCCCAGTGGGGTGCAGACAGAGCCCTGTGAGACGCTGTCATCTCAACACACTGGCTGCTGGGCAGGGCCTGCTTTAGAGCCTCTGTTGGCCAGCACCCACTTCTGAAACCTGTGCACACACAAACAGGTCCAGCTCCGGTGTCCCTGGGAGAGCAGGAGAGGCCTTGAACTCCACTCTGGATCAGCCCTTCTCAACAGATGAATTGCTGTTGATGTTCTTTGGACATAATTTTCCACGAGACAGGATCATTTGGAAAGCCATAAATACACATTCAGATGCATGTGATGGATAATAAACTTGGCTCCAACGAGTCACTTGAGCCCCCATAAATCTTGGCTGCATTTTCTTCCCTGGTGCTTGTAAATCAGGCCCTATCTCCGCCTTCTTCTCTGTCGTCCTGGCGGCCCCTACCTGCCATCCATTATGCTGCAGGTGGAGTATTCGACAGCCAGCCCCGCGCACTGCCCTTGGGTCCCTCGCACATCCATCACATGGCCAGCCCCACATCCTGCTGCCGTCCTGGGGGGCCCTGGTGTCTGCACGATTTTAGATCTCCCTTGTGCTCGTCTAAGCAGCAGCCACCCCCAGCCCCCCATATCACCGTCCACAGGAGCCTGATGGGGTTTTAACAACATGCAGTTTTAGAAGCAGACTATGGTGCTGCCTGGTGTCTCCCCGCTCCTTGGCCTGTGCACCTGCGGGCAGTTACCAACAGGTCGACAATGTGAGGAGCAGGGAAAACCTCGCGGGGTTTGGAGTCAGACACCGTGACTGAAGTGGTTCTGTAACTAAGAGGCTTCAGCCAAGTCCCTGCTCTGGGCCTTGGTGAACTCATCTGCAGAATGGAGACAACAATCCCTTCTCCCTAGGGTGGTATCCCCGGGGTACTTAGACTAGGTAATCGACTTAGAGGAAGCTCCAAACCGCAGATGCTTAACCCAACAGAAAGGTTCAATACCCCCACCACCCTGGCCAAGTCTGATATGGCAGCTTCCCTCCATCTTATGACTTCATTATCTGGAACCCGTGTTCCTCTAAGACGGCTGCAACAGATGCAAAGAGGGATGAAGAGAGGACTTGGGTTCCTAACTGCTTCAGCCCAGGCAGGACACCTCTGCTCTGGATCTAGCTAATTGCAAAGAACGCTGGAAAACGGCAAAGCATGTGGCTAATGAATTCAGATTTTTTTTTAAAAAATAGCCTTTATTTTGCTTTGTTTTTAAAGAATTATTTTAGGGGCTGGCAGGTGGCATGGTTATTAAGGGTGCTGGATTCCCACTTGGCCTACTGCGGTTTGAGTCCTGGACCTGGCGGCTTGCTTTCTCACTTTCTCTCTCTCTCTGGTCAAATTAAAATAAATGAATAGATAAACAAATAAACTTAAATAAAAATAAATATTTAATTAAAAATAATAATTTTATTTAACTTTATTTATTTACTTATTTTAATTTGACCAGAGAGGGACAGAGTGAGAGAGAGAGGGAGGGAAAGTGAGGAAGCAAGCTGCCAGGTCCAGATTTTGAACCACAGTTAGCTCTGTGAGAGTCCAGTGCCCTTGACCACCACACCACCTGCTGGCCCTATGAATTCAGATTTCTTGATTAGAAGAAGACTTTAAAGAGTTCATGAAAAAAATGGAATTAAAGTACAAGTTTCTTTGGTGTGAAATCATTTTTAAAAGAATTATTTATTTAATTTTATTTATTATTATTAATTTATTTGGTCAGACAGAGAGACAGAAAGTGAGAAAGCAAGCTGCTAGGTCGGGAACTTGAACCATGGTTGGCCATGTGGAAATCCAGTGCCTTAACCACCATACCACCTGCCGGCCCCAGTGCAAAACAATTTTTAAAATCCCTGTATAGTTTCTTGGGAATCAGCAGTTAGCGTAATGGCTATGTCGCTGGATTCCCCCGTAGTTGACCGTGGTTCGCGTCCCGGACCTGGTGGCTTAAATCTCACACTGGGCGCGTGTGCATGCGTGCCCAAGATCCCGAGAGGAGAATGGAGGAGAAGGGATTACGGCGTGACCATCCCCCCTAGGGGGTGATTTCTCACTTTCTGTCTCTCTGTCTCTGTCTGTCTGGTGAGCGCACGCGCCCTATAGCGAGAAACCTCTCAAAAAAAAAAAAAATCCCTGTATAGTTTCTTCACAAGATGATCTTCGCTGAATTTCTGAAGACCCTGGATTTATTCTTTCCTGAGTGGTTGTGTTTAATGAAAGGCAGCTCACACGGGAGGGCAAGGAAGAGTTCAAACAGAGCCTCAAGGTGTCAGAGATGAATCTAACTGGGATTGGCTGATGGAGTTTTTATGCCCAGCCCCCTTCTTACCTGGGCAGGGCATTCACCTTCACGCCTCCCCTGGGGCCTTGCTGGGCAACATAAGGCCACACACCTAGGATGTCACTTCGGGCCAGCGTAGCAACCTTTTGCCCAACCTCGGCTGCAGGGGAGGGCACCAGGACACTCCTACCATTCCAAGCAGTCATTCTAAGGGTCAGGGCACGGGCTCTGAGGTCAGAAAGATGTGGGTCATGTCTGAGATCCCCCGAGGCCCTGTACCCCCGGTGTATCACTGAGCCTCCCCAGCTATCTCTGTTCTCTTCCCTGTCAGCTGGGGGCAAATCAGGTGACTGAGAATGTCACGATGGTTATAAAGGGCCCAGTGCCAGGTTTCAAACAGGGGCTTGGGAAGTGGCAGTCATCCAAGGCCATTCTATTTCTGTGACATGGTGCACACTCTTCACACTCACCACCCACCCTCCCTCAGGCTGGCACCTACGAGCACCCATGGCCTTTCCCAGCCCGAGGCTCTTCCAGCCTCTGTCGTGGCTTCAGGCTCTCATTACTCAGGAGGAAGGCTCCACCCACAGCAGGGCCCCACTTGCAGGAAGCCCTCTGTGATTTCCCCAGCTCCTGTGAGTATGAGGAGCCAGTGGGCTGGCACCCTTTGGCTGGCTGGGGAGAAGGTGACGGCAGACGGGAGTCTCCCTTGTGTTAGGAGCTGGCCCGCTACAGCCAGGCTGCGAGGTTTCGTGACTGGAACACCTCGTACACGCTCTGCTTCCTTTCTTCAAGCACAGCAGCAGGTCTGCAGAAGGCATGGGGACAGGAATCTAAGAGAGCAGGGTCTGGTGTGGCTGGAGGACAAGGACAGATATGGTGCCCTCTGCTCTCCAGGAGGGAGGTTAGAGACCCCCAGGGAGCCCCCCATGACTGTGACAGTTGGGCTCGGAAGAACCAGGTTAGAGAGTGGAATGGCCTGGCTGCTAATTCCGGATGCGGCTTTAAACCAACCCCTTTTGTATCTGGGCCTCAGCTCGTTCATCTGTAAATGGGATCATATTCATCCTATCTACTTTACAAGGTTAGCTACAAAGCACTGTGGGGGTGGCAGAGGAAGAAGCAGTGTGGAAGTCAGAGACTCTCTGTTGGGATCTAAAAGCCTAACAGAGACCAGCTCTGGGCTGAAATAGCAACTGTATTTTTAGTTTATTTCCTCTGTGAGCAAGAGAGACACAGAGATGCAGAGACACAGAGAGAGAGAGAGAACTGCCAACAAGCTTCCGATGCCATCATCCATCCTGTCTTCAGCCAGCCCTGGCTCATATCTGGCACACACACGGAGGTCTCTGGATTTGAACTAGGCATTTTCCCTGAGGATTATCTATCAAAGCATCCCATTTACCTCTGCGCCACCATCTGGCCCCAGGCGGCAACTCTTGATCCTTTGACATCCAGGCTGGATCCAGAGGTCAGCTCTGGACTAGAGAACTATGCGAGCTCTCTTCCTCCACCCACCCTAGAGTAAAATCTGTTGCCTCGGGTGGAATTCTCTCTTTCCATCTCCCATCCTCAAAAGCACCCCATAAAACACCAAAAATAAACACTGCGCATGGCTTTCATTTGAGGAGGGTTCATCTGTCCCCTTTATTACTTCTAACCGCGACATACCAGCCTTTCATCCTTGCACACCCTGGTCAGTGATCCCAGGAGGCAGGCCCACTGGCGGTGTATCCAGGCCTCTTGGGTCAAATGAGGACTCCCTTTTTTGAATGCCGGGGGTAAGCACAGGGGGCTGCCTGGGGGAGGCAGCACATATTGAACAGACAGGGAGACACGCACTGGACCTGCATCTTGAAGACTGAGTAGAAGTTTGTGAAATAGCAAAAGTGAAGCCACAGTATGTACAAAGAGATACACAGGAATGAACAGACGAGTTCCAGAAGCAACTGGAAGTTCAGTGGGGCCGGAGAGTCTCGGGCACCCGCAGGAGGAGAGGATGGCCCGGGGAAGCCGGAGCGTGGAGCCTTGAGTGCCAGGTTAAGGAGCACAGACTTATCCTGAGGGCAGCAGGGAGCCAGGGAGGAATGTGAGCGAGATCAGGACACCCCAGGACACCTGCCCAGTGGGGCTGGCTTCCGTGACAGCACCGAATCTTGCTGGGTCAGTGACAGGGTGGCAGGGTGGTCCTTCTCCCCAAACTCAGTGCCCTGGGCAAAGGCAGTCTTGAAAGAATCTGAAAGGAGCTTCCACATAAAATGCCTCTTTAAAAAAGTCAACATTTCCGTGATTTTTGTAGAAATTAATTAGGAACACATGCGTTCTAGTTTTCATACACTGCAAGGGATCAAAGGGAAGGAAAATCCTCTCTGGGTAAAAGACAGTGAGAGTTCCCGCGCAGCTGCAACAGCCCACAGCACTGTCTCGGAGTGTGGGGCTTCCTCCTACCCGGTGTCCCCTGTGGACCCCCGGGAGCCCGACACGGAGTGGGCTCAGGTATGGCCAGACTGAGGTGCTCCCAGGCGGCAGGGGTCCCGGGCCCAGAGAGGCTGATGGCAGTGGTATGACCAGTGCTAGGAGGGAGACCCAGTGTGGGGAGAACCCAGAGAAGGCCTCTAGCTCAGCCCAATGTAGGACACAGGATAAGGAACCATCAGAGCAGAGAGCAGATGGGCAGCGAGCAGGGGACATATTAAGACTGTCTGGAATGTCCCATTAACAAATCCAAATTTCGGGCCACCTGGTGGCACATAAGTAACACAGCTGAACCCATATAGGAAGGCCTAGGATTGTACCCCAAGGTCTCCCACACACACCAGGAGCACACATGTGTGCTGTGACCCAGGCTGACTGAGGCTGGGGGTGGAACGCAGCACGAGGAGACCCTGTGAGAAGAGCTCATCTCTCCTGGGACCAGCAGATGGCGTAATGATTACGTTGGATTCCCACATAGTTAACCGTGGTTCAAATCCCAAACGTGGTGACTTTAAAGTTCATGCTGAGTACGTGTGTGCGTGCCCAAGATCCTAAGAGGAGAACGGAGAAGAAGGGATTGAAGTGTTGTCAATGGTTCAAATCCCAAACCTGGTGACTTTAAAGTTCACGCTGGGTATGTGTGTGCGTGCCCAAGATCCTAAGAGGAGAACGGAGAAGAAGGGATTGAAGTGTTGTCATCCCCCCCCGGGAGGGGGGGCTGATTTCTCACTTTCTGTCTCTCTGTCTCTTTCTCTCCAGCGAGCACACACACCCTGTAGCAAAAAATCTCTTGGGACCAGCAGTTAGTGTAATGGCTATGTCGCTAGACTCCCAC
>NW_006159974.1:1542388-1552976 GCF_000334495.1 Tupaia belangeri chinensis | reverse complement strand
GCCAAAAAAAATCTCTTAACAAATTAAAAAAGTACTTATCTCTCTTTTTTTCCTCACTGTGTCTCTCTCTCATGGAAAATAAATAAATAAGTAAACTTAAAAACTACAAAGAAAGGAATCTGGATTTCCCCTGCACTTTTCCTCTCACAGCTGAGTGGGGGCGTAATGGAAAAGGCCCTGGGCTTAGAAATAGAAGCTCAAGTCAGCTTCCCCCTACAGTTGAACCAGCCTGTCCCTGGAACCTCAATGTCTTCTTCTGTAAAATGGGGGAGTAAGCAGGTAAACCTACTTTTCCCAGGAGAATTGTAAGGATCTGTGGATAGGCAGACACCCCTGGGCCTCTCTCGTGGGCCTCATCCTTGCAGGCCTCACCTGGATCTGGCTGCTGGCAGAGGCAGGACAGATGAGGAATGCTCTGCATGTCCAAAGCCCAGTGGTTCCACAGCCCAGGAGAGGGGTCTGGGCCTGAGTGATCCTGACATTCCTGCACTCAGCTCAGGGTGGTGAGTGAGGTGGATCCTGCCCAAGACAGGGTGCTCGCAGGCCGCCTGTCTGTCATCCTCAAGGCGCCAGATCAAGAGCTCCCTCTCCCTACACTGAGCACCCCCCGGGAGCTGAGCAGCACCCAGCCTGCCGACCGCCCCCGCCACAGGCCCTGTGCCAGCCCTGCAGGCGGGCGGTGAGATAATCCGGCTAGACGGGCTGCCATCTTGGCACGTCCCGAGGCGCCCGGGGCCGCGGGGAGCTTCAAAAGGAAAATTAATGTCTCTTACCAGCAATTAGAGGAAATTATTCAGATAGAAATCTTGTTTTATATCTCCTCATTCTTGTTTTTCAATCCCCAGCCTTTGATTTCTTTCTTCTTCGGGGATTCTCAGAAAGGCACGCGGAAAGCCTGGGCTGCCTACCGTGGCCTAATGAGCCCCGGCGCACCTGGAGGCGCGGCCTCGCCCGTGGAGTCGGCTTCTGAGGCCTGTGCCTTCTGAACCCAGCCCTGAGGTCTTCCAAGGTGCTGGCAGCTTCTTGGCAGCCGAGGGCAGCACTCTCGAGGTGGGCAGTCGTGGGTGGGCCTCTGCTCTGGCTGGCTTTTCCACAGCCTGAGGCAGGTGGCACTGGGGCACAGACTGGCCACAGATCACACATCTAGAGGTGGCATGGGACTGAGGGCATCGCTGGTGGAAGAGAGGACTGAAGGGCAGCCTTGGTGAGAGCCAACACCCTTCCTGTCCCAGCAGGGACACCCTCATGCCCCGACCCTTCTGTATCTCTTCAGATGCCACTGGCTCCTCACCTCCACAGCCTGGTGCTCAAAGCCTTGCAGGCCCACCCTGACCAGCTTCCCTGACCTCATCCCTGCCCCCTTCACCACCCACCCCCTACTTCAGCTGCCCAGGGCCCCTGGCTTGTCCCAGACAGGAAGCGAGCTACCACGACCCAGGGTCCTGTGCCGCTTGGCCAGACATCAGCAGTCTTCTCTTTTTCTGGCTGGTTGACTCCTGTGCCTCCTTCCAGATCCAGTCCGCCTCACCTCCTCAGAGATGCTGGCTGAGATCCCACCTGCAGAACAGTCGGTGTCCCCAGCACTCCATGCAGGTCAGCACCCTGAGCTCTTTACGAGCTGGCTTCCCTGGAAGTGTCTCCAAGCCAGGGAGCAGGCCTGCTTCATCTGCAGGTCCCAGCACCATGTGGCCCGGAGTGCATTTAGTAAGCCTCTGCTTAAGTGAGTGACGCCCAGTGTCAATAGTGCCTGAATAAATGAAGGAAGGAGGGAACGGATGGAGTTTATTGGACAGGGAACCGGACTATTGCACAAGGTGCCAAGAGACTAACCTTGACTCACCTCAGTCTCTCTCTCGCTTTACCTCTCTGAGCTTCAGTTTCCATTCTGTAGAATGGGACTAATCATTTCCCCACATCCTGCCTTCGAGACAGAGTTCTGGTGAGAAAACAATATAAAGAAACTAAGAATGCTGTGCAATTGCATTCAAGGCCCGTCCATCATCTCTCCACTCATTTGTTCACACTCTCACCCACCCATTCACACATCCAGTTATCCAGCCATTCATCAGTGCTCCTCCTGCCCATCCGCCCACCTACCCATCCATTCTCTCGCCCTTCCATCCACCCACCCAGTTACCCACCCACCCATCCCCGTGTGCATCCTCTCATCATTTAACAGCCACACGCACACAGGCCTCCTGGACGTTGCTCCTTTTCTGGGGCCGGTGGGACAGGAAGCAGTCAGGAGCAGGGCCTGCTTCCAGGGGCCCCTCCTGGGATAGGTCCACAGTAGCCGAAAAGCACAGGCAGGAGCTCAAGGGGCAGGCTGAGCACGCAGTCTCGAGGGTCCAGTCCCATGTGCTGCTGCTTCCTGCCATCACTAATGTACCTCTCGCTCCCAGCGAGAATCTCTTCCGTCCAGAGCCCAATAAGGAGAAGAGGTGAGGAAGCAAGGGAGCCCAGGCACGGAGAACTAAGAAATTTACCCCCAATTGCATGACTCGGAAGCTGATGAATCAGAACTGGATCCAGAGCCACATCCTTAACCTCTGCCTGTACTAACTTTCCAGCAGCCTGGACTGCAGAGCCCTTAGGTCGAGAGCCCAGAAAGCAGCTCTTCCTCACCAACTACGCATGTCCCCTGACAGGAAGCTCACTACCTTCCCCGCAGTGAGGCTCCCCCACATATAGCTCTGACTATGGGATGCTCCTTCTTGGCTGGCAGGCCCATGTTGGCTCTAATTCTATTCTCTGGACCCTGTATATTTCTGCTGTCCTAGAATGTCCCTGCAAACACTTGAAGATAGTGCTGCTGTCCCTTAGCCTCCTCTTCCCCAGCCTGGGTACCCTTCCCTGCCCCCACAGGCCCTCCCACCTCGTAGCTATCTGTCTGCCACAGAAGGCCAAGTGCATCATCGATGTCACAAGGGGGAAAGGCAGCTCCACAGGTCAGAGCGAGGAAAGAAGGGACCCTGTGGCGCTAATTTGGGAACTCACCACAGGCCTTGTCCTGTGCCTTCCAAACATTAACTTTCAGGGCCACATGGTGGTACAGCAGAAAAACGAGACCCTGTGACACCAACTCATATGGAAAAGTCTAGGGTTTGTGTGCAGAGACTGCCCTGAGAGCCCTGGGCATGTGCATGCCCATGATTGGGGGCTGGGGATGGATTGAGTCATCAACCTGTCGGAGATGCTGTCTCTCTCCCTTTCTCTGTCTCTTGCTCATGGAAGAAATAAATCAATAAACAAAAAAAATTAACTTCTGCCAGCCCCCAAATCCTGATGAAATCACTCCATTTTATTATATTATCTTTATTGCTCTAAGATGTCTCGATTCCATTTTAGGAGAGAGTAAAGATAAATAAATGGTCAAATCTGGTTCATTTCTTCCTCATAGTCAGTAGCTTACCCCTCCTGTTACACAACACGTCAACTCCTTGTGCACCTACTCTCTACATGGAGTATATCGTCCATTCATCTCTTCCTCCCTCCACCCACCCATCTAGCCATTTACCAACCTAATCATCAATTCATTTATCAATCCTTCTATTCACCCATCCATCTATCCATCCACCCACCCTTCCATTCACCAACCCAATTATCCATTGATGAGTAAAAATGTATCTGGTGGTGTGCTGGAACCTGCTCCAAGGACCAACTGTTAGTTTTTTAGTAAGTTTCAGGCGAGTTGATATCACGATGATATCCTGTAAGCATCTACAGTGAGAGTATTTATACCATGAGAATTGGCATATGTTTCCAACTGGGCATTTCCCTCGTGACTTGCAGAACACACTGAATCTGCTCATTATTCCTTCATTCATTCAGCATGCATTGAACATTGCTATCTGTCAGGCACTGGTGACCCAGCCATGGGACAGAGCAGTTGTCCTGTACCGGCTTATGTGGGAGGCCCTCTCTGTGCCACGTGCCTTATACACATAATCTTCACTATACCTGGGCCCATTTTACAGATGAGAAAATGTGGGGCCTGGAATGCTAAGTGGACAGCTCCTATCTGTCCCTATTCACAGACCCAGCCTTAACACTCCAAAATAATAGTGGGCGTTATTTTTCTCTTGTTTGATCTTCACCATAGTTCTGACAGGAGCTGTTATTTGCTCTATTTATCAACGAGGAAAACCTGAAGCTCGAAGTTGACTGGTCTCACTTTCAAGTTTGAAGGAAAATGCAAAATTCTGTCCCCTAAGTCCAAGTTGTGGTACAAAGGGAGACTCTGGGGTTGGGGCCCAGAGTTGGGAACCCTGAGTTCTTGACTCAGCTCCATTCATGACATCAAGGTGACCTTGGGAAGTCACCTATTACCATCTAAGCTATTCTGTATTCCCAGTCCTAATCCTTCTCTCTGAGCCCCAGATCCCGGCATCCCCTACCACCTGGGCTTCATCATAAACATTACAACTTAGCATGTCCTATAAAGACGTCTCTAAGCTCTGTTTTCTCATCTGTAAAACAGAAATAACAATAGTTTTTACTTTGCAGGATACTGGGAGCATACAATAATACCATACTTACAATGGACTCATTGAAAGTGCCCAGTGAATGTTAGCCATTAACTGCCTGGGACCATCGTCCACTCTGCAGGTACCTGTGGTAATCATGCACACAGTACATGAACATTCACGGGTCCAGCAAGCACCTGAAGTCCATACCAGTGCCTCCATCTGTGCTGACATTTGATAGGTGGGATGGAAGATTACAGATGGCCTCAAATTATTTGTCCTGCTGTTGAGATATCTATTTCTCAACCCTTTATATCTATTGGGTTTGGTCCAGACGAGCCTCAGATGGCTGCATCCGCAACCAACATCACATGAAGCAGAAGAACCACACAGCAGAGCACAAACAGCTTACAGGATGACAAGATTTAATACAATGGTTATTACTTTAAACCACTAAGTTTGAGCAGTTTATTACATAGGAACCCAAAACATGTGCTATATCCACCTCTGAGATTCTAAAGCATTCATTTGCTCTTCTTCAAAAGAGTAGTCATTCTACACTATAGAACAAGAATTGAAAACATACTGATATGTTTTGTATAGCCTACAAGGTAAGAACAGTTTTTCCACCTGGAAATGGCTGGGCAGTCACGAGAAGAATATTCCCTTGTAATCTGTGTGTCAGAATGATATAAAGTTGGAACTTCAATATCCACAATTTCAGCACCCACAAAGTTTAATTGGAACACAGGTGTGATCGTTTGTGTATGGCTGGCTTTCCCGTGACAACAGCAGAATTGTGCAGTGGCAACAGGGACTGCATGGCCAGCTGAACCTAAAATACTTACTGTCTGGCCCTTTACAGAAAGTTTACCAACTCCTGCTATCGAAGTTTAAACATGTACCACTGTTTTGAGCTCAAAACCCTACTTGCAAGGATTTGTGTTTCTGAGCTCTTATTTACTAAGTCAACCAAATAAACAAACAAACTGGATTTTTACAAAATGTATTTACTTAAACGTTTGAAAGTTTTATGTGTAAAAATGGTCAAACAGTGTGTGAAAATTTAACAAATTACCGGGGTTCCCATTATCCGTGGTTTTGTTTTCTGCACTTTCCATTATCTGTGGTCAACTGGGATCCAAAAACATCAAATAGAAAATTCCAGAAATAAACAGTTCATAAGTTTTCAATTGCATGCCATTCTGAATAGTGAGGTGAAATCTCACACCATTCCCTTCCATCCTGTCTGGGACGTGAATCATTCAACCAGTGTATCCACACTGCATTTGCTACCTGTACAGGAGTCATTTAGTAGCTGTCCAAGTTATCAGATTTTAAAAACAAACGAACAACAATAACAACAAAATAAACATAGGATTTGGGACTATGAGTGGTTTCAGGCATTCACAGGGGGTCTTATGAAATGGGCCACTATACAGGAGAGATGGTAAGATGGTGATGAGGACAGAGGACTTTGAAGAAAGAGAATGAGGATGGGAATCTGCAGTTGGTGTAATGGTTACATCACTGGACTCCCATGTAATAGACCACGGTTTGAGTCCCAGACCTGGAGGCTTAAAACTCATGCAGGGAGTATGTGCATGCCCCAAATCCCAAGAACAGAATGGAGGAGAAGAGACTGTAGTGTGGCCATCCCCTTTAAGGACTGATTTCTCACCGTCTGTCTCTCTGGCAAGTGCACGCACCCTACAGCAAAAATCTCTCTTTAAAAAAAGAGAGAATGAAGATGGAAGGGGGCCCAGCTGCTCAGGGACCCTCCTTAAGCCAGCACAGCCTCCCTGAAGCTTTGTCTTTCTCTCTTGCCCACTGTCCTGCCCCAGCCAGCCCTCCAGGCCTCATCCCTCCTGCTGGGGGCTACACTAACTTGCCCCTCCGTATTTGCTGTCTGCCTCCCCCAACCAGTGCCCAGCTGGATGACCCTTCCCCACCAACACTGGCTTCCTTCCCCCTGCTTTGCAGTTCCATAGGCAGCACGGCCTCTGAGAGCCCACCTGGCATGTCATAGGGCTAAGACCCACTTACCTGGCCTTCTGGTCCGGGCTTGATGCACCTCAAGGGCTTATTCACTTCAAGGCCCCCAGGTAGGCATCAGATCCTGGTTGCTGAATGCAGGGCCCAGCAGCCCTTACTAAGCATTTGGGCATCAGGACTCCCAGGACTGCTGAGTGGGCAACACTGAGTAGAATTCTGTGGCATAGCCTATACCTAGGGGTGCAGAGAAATCAGGGACCCCGGACAGGTGGGCACATTCAGAGCCAACCCAGTGGGAGCAGCTCATAGAGTCACCTCCTGCTGACAAGCCTGGTGCTGCCAGCCTGGATCTGGGAGAACAAGAAGCCCATTCAGGGCGCAGGGTTGGGCAGGCTTTGAGGTTCGTGATCTCACTGCACGGAAACCCAGAGGGCCTGCCAGAGGGGCTTGTAAAGCCTTTGATGACCCAGTGAGGAGGGCGCAGCCCATGGCCCCCGCCTCCTGGGACTGCCTGACTACTCTGTGGACAAACGTGTGAGCCCAGGAAGCAGTCCACAGGAACCCTGACTGGGGTGGAGCTACAGGCAGGTGGGCAGCATGTCCACCCTGGAGAGTGAGCCCAGGCTGATGGGCACCCAGAGCCTGGCTGGGCACTTGTGCACCTGGTGGGCAGGGACAGCCTAGTCCCTTCCTGCCCTGCTTCCCAGGGTGTAGCCGAAGGTGCTATCAGACAGACACACATCACCCCAGATCCGTGGTCCCCATACACCAGGTCCAACTGGAGGCAAGGGCTAATGGGACTACGCTCCCAGTCTAGCCTGCATCTGGGCATTGTCCCCCCATGGCCACCAGTGTCCTGAAGGGAAGGGACCAGCCCCGGGAGAGGCTGGCTCTGTCGTAAGCGGAATCTGCCAAAACTCCTTGGCCTGCAGCTTGTCTGTGAGCTCACAGTCACATCCCAGGAGGCTAAGCCGACCCAGAGAACATGGAACTCAAATGACCAAGAAGCCACTGCTCTCTGCCCTCTTGGCATGCCTCCTTGGCTCCACCTACGGAGACAGATGGTGACCTCTGGCTTTTCCAAGTACTCATCGGGCAGGAGTCAAAAACAGGGCACACACTGGCCTCTCACTGTGCCCACCAGAGGCCCCTGTCATCACCTCAGATGGAGCATAGGCCTTCTACCCCTTCTGTGTTAGGAAGGCCACATGACAGTGCCCACAGGGGCCCTCGAGCTTCGCATGCCTCAGCTCTGGCAGGAGGCCCCAGGTCCTGCCCCCTGACCTGAGAACCTCTCTCAGCTCAGATCCTGCCCCCTGACCACACGCCAACCAGGCTGTGTGCTCGTTCTCAAAGTGCCTCCTGCCCTGGCTCATTGGTGCTCAGGCTGGCTCCCTCCTCCCCTGCAGCCAGGCTTTCTCCCTCCTCCGAGTCCCCTGCGATTCTGCGTCGTCTGTGCAGTGGCTTGTTTTTGGCTTTATCTATGGCTGTCTGGACACAAGCTGCTCAAGAATAAAGCTGGGTGTGAGCCTGCTCGGACTCCAGTGCACAGCCTGAGCTTGGCTGAAAAATGCACCGCAGGTGTTTTGCAAGGTAACTGACGCATTCAAGAAGTCTCTGGCCAGCGAGAGGGTAGCCTGGCCATACCCTCAGAGCAGACAATGGCGTGCTTTGACCTGCTGCTCAGATAGCCCTGGGCAGCCGTGGCTCTTGAATAAGTTTCTTAGTTCATCTGAGTCTCAGTTTTCTCATGTGCAAAATAGAAGTGTTAGTGCCCATTCCCCCACAAAACAGCACAGTAATGGAAGACTGAAGAGAGATTTCAGAGAGAGTGGCCATGTGAAGCCCTAGGCTCAAGATCTAGGACCCAGGTGGTCCAAAAATGTCAGTCTCTTCTTCAGTTCCAGCCCTCTTCCATCACCTGCCCTCCACGCCCAGTGCCCAAGGAGCAGGCCTGAGCCTTCATAGCAGGCAGTCGGGAGACTGCTGAGGGCCGAGTCCTCGGTCCTGGCTTTGGACATCCACTCTCCTGCTTTCTGTGTGTCCACAGACAAGCTGCTTTTCCCCTCTGAGCTTCAGTTTCCTCATTTGTACACTGGGCATTTCTGCCTGGCTCACCTACCTCCCCAATGCTGGCAGGCCTGAGTGGAGTTCCAAGCTCTATGTCAGCTGGCAAGGGCTGTGTCCAGTGGCCCAGGCCACCCAGCACTAGACAATAAGGAACTCACCCCTCAGGCAGGTTTGCATAGATACAGCCCTCCCCGGCAGCAGGAGTGCTGCCCGGAGAATGGGCCAGCCAGAGTCCTCAACTAGAACTGCTCTGGGCCTGGCTAGGTCTGTGAGGTGCCACCCCAAAGCCTTCCACGCTGGACACTGGGTTTCTGGGGTGCCCACTTCCCTTTCCGTTGTATTTACGTGTGTTCACGCTGGCTCAGGCCTCCTCCACCTTGTACGTGCCTGCTCAGAAACACTTGCCGGGGCTTGGGTGGCCCAGGAAGGAGAAGCAGCAGTAGTCGCTGGACTAGTGATGGCATTTTGGACAGGGGGCCTTCCTCTGGAACCGCATGGAGAGGCGCAGGCTGGATCAGGATGTGCAGAGGCCTAGGACTGTGCCCTAGGGTTGGCCCGTCCTCAGCCCTCCCACCCCCACCATGGCAGCCAGGAAGCCCACTGACAAAGCCCTCCCACTGAAGTGCTGGAGGAGGCCTTGAACCTTAGGCAATCCAACACCCTGATGGGAAGACTGGGCAGAAGAATGAGGTGGTTCTGGGCGTGTTAGAGATGGAGGTGGCTAGAGCGATCAGGAAGTCCCATTTGCAGATCTGGAAACAAGGACTCACAGAAAGGAGATGCTTGTCCAGGACACGTAGCCAGGCAGTGACAGGTCAGGGCCACAGCTGTCCTGAGGGGGCAGCTGGTTTCCTAAGTGGGTAGTTGGGTCAGGTCACGAGGGGGGTCTTGGAAGCCCACAAGGGGAGGAAACTGCCAACGAATTTGGAGGAAGATGTGGATCAGGCTCTGACAGGTGAGGGCCCTCGTGGCTGCTTCTCCCTCCATGCAATGCCTGGGGCTCAACCGCCTCCACCCACTCCCCTGGACATGGGGACCAGGAACAAGGTCCCTCCTTCCCCGGCACACCCTGCTGTCTCTTGTGCCCACTGATCGCCTGCTTCCCAGTGCCTGAGGGATGTGGGACTGCGGCTGTGTGAGGATTGCTTCAGGGGCCGTCACTGGGTACCTGTGGACCGGCAGGGGCTTCGTTGATACCTGAGAACAATGAAGGGCGCTGGCGCTGGGTGTGGATGTGAGCTGGATGCGATTCATCTCTGAGCCTCTCACAGGCGTGGGGGAGGGGAGGGCTGGTACTACCCCACTTCTTAGAAAAGGGCACTGAGGCCCCAGCACTAGGTGCTGCCCAGGTCCCATGGCTGGTAAGCAATGGAGCCAGGACGTGAGCCTGCAAACCCTGCACTGGAGTCGCACAAACACCCCATCCAGCTGCAGCTGCGTTACCTGCTGCGTCTTAGTCTGGCGGCTACAAGCAAGGGCTGTGGAGCCAGACTGCCTAGACTCAAAGCCCAGCCTGGCTACTGACTGGCTGTGCAACCCAGGACCAGTGTCCGGCCCTCTCTGGCTTCAGTTTCCTCATCCGCGAAGTGGGATGGTAATGGGCTCTACTGCACTGGGTTGCTGGGAGGGTGATATGCCAATATTCAGTGGCTGCTAAGTGTTGGCTGCTACTTTTTAGCTAGAGAAACTCAAAGCCAAAGAAGTTAAGGAGCTCCCCGTCACTCAGCCAAAACTGGGGCAGCCATGACGTGCATTCAGCCTTCTCTGCCCCAAAGTTGTGCTTTTTAACTCCCACGCCCACACTGCGGAGAAGCCCAGGTCCTGCCGGCCTAGGGAAAGCCGGAGCCAGGCCATTCTGCTTGGTCGTCAATAGATGGCGCTGTGGGGCTACAAGGGCCGCCCTCGCAGTAAGAGCTGGATTGACACACCAGACGCGCACAAACTGGGGTCTCCCCTCCCTGGGCCAGGTCCTGCACCAGATTCCCCCAGGAAAGGGGTGCCACTCACCCTGTCTCTCCGATGAGAGATATGAGCCCAGAGAGGTTGAGCTCACACAG
>NW_006159974.1:1539331-1542322 GCF_000334495.1 Tupaia belangeri chinensis | reverse complement strand
CACCCATTCCGCCCCACTCCCAGCCTCCAAGAGGCCAGTTACTCTCTGGAGTTTGATGAGAGCCAGGCACGCCCCTGAGCCCAGCCATGCTGGACATTCCGATCAGGCTGAAGCCACCAGCTTTGAAGTGAGAGCTAAACCCCGGATTAGGGCGGCTCCAGGCTGGTCTCTCCAGGCTGGTCTCTCCCTCCTGGCCCCATTGCCAGGCCCACACTTCCCAGCACAGCCTGAAGCTGCCCCCGCACAGAAAGGTTTGGGGCCCAGAGAGGGCAAGACCTGCTCAGCACAAGACAGCCCCAGTCATGGGTGCCCTCATTCTGCTAACTAGGGAGCACCAGCTTCGCCTAGGACCTGGCACAAGCCTGAAGTCCCACCCTCCCGCCCCTCATCACCATCCAGCCACATGCTAGGACGCCATCCCCCTCAACACACATATGAGCACCCAGGGCCCCAGTCACAGGTCGTGGGCAGGAGTGTGTCTCTGACATGGTCGGCGTGGAGTGACAAGGACACTTGAAGTGAACAAGTGGCTTGTGGAAGGTCTTCAGCTGGGAAAGGCCTCAGCTCTCTCTTTTCCCTGAGCAGTTTGCACCAAATGACCACCAAGGTCCCTCTGACCCAGCCTGCTGTGGGCTCAGGACTCTGGCTGTACCACACCAAGGCCAGGCAGATGCGGGACACTAGCTGTATGTCAGGAAAGGGACAGGGGCTTTATGGACCCCTGTCTCTCTGCCTGAGGAGTGCACCCTGCCCTTCCCCTACCGCGTGGTCACCAGCTGTGAGTTACCTCCAGTCACAAGCAGTTCACTCCCTAATAAGGCGCCTGTCTCCTGAGGGTCCCAGCTAGCAGAAAGTCCTTTCTAGAACAGTGTAATGGCTGTGTCGCTGCCATTTCCAGCTCTGCCTCTGGGCACCCAGGCTAGTCCCACTCTCTGCCCAGGGCAGTAATTTGAGCATCCATGACACTACCCACCCAGGTTCACAGGACACCGCTCCCAGGCACCGCCACATCTCACTGCTTCCGGTGGGAAGTGACCTCAGCTTCCGGTCAAACATGGCTGCGGACCCCAAGGAGGGAGACTGCCATTGAGAACTGGTGGCCCCTGTCTCTGTCAAGTTTGACTGGGTGGCCCCAAGTGCACCAAGAGCAGTCTGGACATCTGCACTGCCCCATCCTGGCTGAGCAGGGACATGTAAGCGCGGCAGCCCCAGACACACCACACTGGAGAGGCTGGGGCAGAGAGTGGCTGGCCCTAGGCAGATACAGGAGAGCGCTGGGTGCCATGTGCAGAGTGCCCTGAGGTGTTCCATCGGTGGAACCGATCTGCTGCCTGGGCTACCCTGGGGCTGGGATTCAAGAAGATCAGCTCTAAGTTTATGTTTGTGCTGGGCCACAAACTCCAGAGTGACTGGGAGCTTGTCTGTCTGTCTGTCTGTCTGTCTGTCAGGGAGCAGCCATCCTCCCCTGGCCTCACCCCACCTCTTTGGGGTCTAGGATCAAGCCTCTCTGCTCAAGAAGATTTGGACGCAAAACTGAATTTCACTGGGCAGGGAAGTCACATAGGTTCTGGAACATTCCCTTTCTGAACAGTCTCTCAGAGCCTCTTTGGAATTCAGCTCTTCCCACACCTCAGTGAATTCTAGTCCACTTTTATGAGTTTTGCCCCTAAACATTGTTTACATTTATCTTTTTCCTTAAATCAACCCATGTTGATTTATTTTAACATTTTAAAGAAAGCACACACACACACACACACACACACACATATACATATACATATACCTTTACTATCAAAGCTGAAAAGTCAGCCCCACGTGCCATATACAGGATGACCATAAAAACACAGCAAAGACAAGACCATGTCACTCCAACCTAGCTGGCTGTCCTGGCCTCACCTGCAGCTGCCCAGGGTAACCCACCGAGAGCTGGTAGAACTGAACACAAACTCGGGTCACCAGAGCAGCACAGGTCACATCCTGCACTGTCTTCCTTGAAGGACTTTCCTCCACTTTTGTCAGTGGAGACTTGACAGCTCTGTGTGCGAGAGGGGCAGGAAGAGACAGACACAGACTCTCTTGGGGACCCAGTAGGGTCAGACCAACCCCCAGCCAGGTTGGAAGCCTTGGCCCAGCCAGAAGCCTGCTGCAGCAGGCATGGAGTATAACTTCCCACCAAGCAGACTGTGGCCACAGGGTGTCCCCTCAGAACCGCCTGCAGCATGCCTTCGCCACCCCCTGAGGCCTGGAATTCCGCTGGGTCATCTCACTGCTGAGGTCTGGGGTCCAGTCTGAGGACAGTATCAGTCTCCCAACCCAGCCCCACCTCAGCAATTTCCTGGCTGTGAAAAAGGTGCAGTCCCCGCCCCTGAGGGTTGCCACAGAGACAGGCTGGTGGAGGACAGGAGGCAGGGTCTTCGGATCGGCCCCCCCCCCAGCCCCGCCAGCCGGCAGTGCTGAGGGGCCCCGCCCTCCTGCGGTCAGGAGAGGCTCCCTGGGAGATTCCCCGCCCAGCCGGCTCCAGGCCCCTGGGGTCCGTCCTGGAAGGACCTTCAAAGGACTTGGCCATTCTTGAGTGAGTGCCAGGAGGGAATCTGCTCTCAGAGTCAATTTAGCCAGCCACACGGGTGGAAGGAATTTGCCTTTCCTCTTAACAGCGACCCCCTCACGATTTATATGGGGCCACTGTCCGAAGGCCCCGGCTGATGAATCTCGAGTGGAAAATGAAATGCCAAGACCCAGGCGTCTCGCTGGGCTAATTACCTTCAATGAGACCCAGCTGGTTGGGGGAGTCAGCGGGTCCAGGACCAGATCCCTGCACCCTGTTCCCTGAGGATATGAAGGCCTGCCCTGGCCCTGCCCAGGCTTGCTGCCCATCTACTACCAGGTCAGGTCTGGGGCCACCAAGAATTCCAGGAGAGCAGTGCAGCCAGCTCATGAGACAGGTCATCTCCAATGCAGTGCAGCCACTGGGCAGGCCCAGGAATGGCCCAA
>NW_006159974.1:1538728-1539074 GCF_000334495.1 Tupaia belangeri chinensis | reverse complement strand
AGCCTAGCTGGCTGTCCTGGCCTCACCTGCAGCTGCCCAGGGTAACCCACCGAGAGCTGGTAGAACTGAACACAAACTCGGGTCACCAGAGCAGCACAGGTCACATCCTGCACTGTCTTCCTTGAAGGACTTTCCTCCACTTTTGTCAGTGGAGACTTGACAGCTCTGTGTGCGAGAGGGGCAGGAAGAGACAGACACAGACTCTCTTGGGGACCCAGTAGGGTCAGACCAACCCCCAGCCAGGTTGGAAGCCTTGGCCCAGCCAGAAGCCTGCTGCAGCAGGCATGGAGTATAACTTCCCACCAAGCACACTGTGGCCACAGGGTGTACCCGTCGAACCGCCTGC
>NW_006159974.1:1529025-1538429 GCF_000334495.1 Tupaia belangeri chinensis | reverse complement strand
GTGAGCCGGGGCCTCCCCCCCAGCCACGCCAGCCGGCAGTGCTGAGGGGCCCCGCCCTCCTGCGGTCAGGAGAGGCTCCCTGGGAGATTCCCCGCCCAGCCGGCTCCAGGCCCCTGGGGTCCGTCCTGGAAGGACCTTCAAAGGACTTGGCCATTCTTGAGTGAGTGCCAGGAGGGAATCTGCTCTCAGAGTCAATTTAGCCAGCCACACGGGTGGAAGGAATTTGCCTTTCCTCTTAACAGCGACCCCCTCACGATTTATATGGGGCCACTGTCCGAAGGCCCCGGCTGATGAATCTCGAGTGGAAAATGAAATGCCAAGACCCAGGCGTCTCGCTGGGCTAATTACCTTCAATGAGACCCAGCTGGTTGGGGGAGTCAGCGGGTCCAGGACCAGATCCCTGCACCCTGTTCCCTGAGGATATGAAGGCCTGCCCTGGCCCTGCCCAGGCTTGCTGCCCATCTACTACCAGGTCAGGTCTGGGGCCACCAAGAATTCCAGGAGAGCAGTGCAGCCAGCTCATGAGACAGGTCATCTCCAATGCAGTGCAGCCACTGGGCAGGCCCAGGAATGGCCACAGCTGTGGAGCTGCTACTGCTCTGGGAGCTGGAGCTCCCAGGACTCCCAAAAGCCATAGGGTTCCATTCTGCTTAGGGAGAAACCAAGGCCCAGATGAAGAGGGCAGGTCCTTGGGGCCCAGTGAACTCCAGGAGGAATCTGGATCAGCCACCGTTCCTGCCTCAGCTGCTGGCCCACAGAGCTGCATCCAGATGACTCGTGTGGGTAGGGCTGGCTCTCTGGGCCTCCTGGCATTGGCCAAATGTTTCCCAAGAGCCTACTGCATGCCAGCCCTGAGCAGGGTACTGGAGGTCCAGCTGGAGGCAAAGTCCAGCCCGATCCCTGTGCACTTGGGAAGACAAGCACCACTTTCAGCTCCCCAGCAAAAGTATCCAGAGCCTTGAAAGGACACAGAAAGGGGTGTGACCCATTCTGGGTATCAGGGACAGAGGATGTGCCTCTGAGCTGAGGACAGAAAGCTGAATAGGAGGTAACAGGACAAAGGAAGGGGGTACATAGGGGAGAATGTTCCAGGCAGAGAGAACGGTGTAAGCAAGGGCCCTGTGGCAGTAGGAAGCCATGGCTGTCAAGGAACCAAATGAAGCTGTGCAGCTGGAGCCCAGAGCCAAGGGAACGCTGGCACGGGGAGGCTACATCAGGGAAGCTTGCAGGGGTTCATGTACCTTTAAAAAGGTGATTCTGGGTATGACTCAGGTCTGTCACTATGCACAATCCTGCCAGTCACACTGGCTGTCAGGAGCCTTTGCGCCAACCCATGGAAGGGCAGCTCTGTGAACCACCCCAGCTGCTTGTTCCCTGGGGGCGGGTGTCCCAGGAAACCCATCTGGGCTCTTGCAGAACCAGGCCAGGCATAAAGCAGCTTGGGTCTTAGAATGGTAGGCCCAGGGCAGGAGCAGCCGCAACCACCAGTGAGCACAGCTCAGGGGAGACAGGCCTTGAGGAATCAAAACTAAAGAACTTTAAAAGAGGACCAATAGATGACAAATGGTTATGTCACTGGACTCCCACTTAGTTAATTGGGTGGAGTCCCGTACCCAGAGGCTTAAAATTCAATACCATGGGACCAGCAGGTGGCGTGATGATTAAGGTGCTGAATACTCCCACATGGCCGACCACAGTTTAAGTCCTGGACCTGGTGGCTTGCTTTCTCGCTTTCCCTCTCTCTCTCTGCTTGAATTAAAATAAAGTGAACGAATAAAGAAAAATAAAATCATATAAGTCTAATAACAATCTAGTTATTACTTCTTTAAAAAATAAAAAAATAAATGAAAAAATATAAGTCTAATAACAATCTAATTATTACCTCTTTAAAAAATAAAAAAATAAATGAAATTCAATACTAGGCACATGTTCATGTATACCCAAGATCCCAAGATCCCAAGAAGAGAATGGAGGAGAAGGGATTGCAGTGTGGCCATCTCCCCTCGGGGTTGATTTCTCACTTTCTGTCTCTCTGTCTCTCCCATGAGTGCACACACCCTATAGCAAAAATTTCTCTAAAAAAACACAAACAAACAAACAAAAAGAACTTAAAGAGAACCCAGGGCGGGGACCCACCAGCAGCCTCATTCATGCGGGGCTTTTACCTCTGGAGAGGGCTTTCTGTCCCCTAGACACCCCCATGACTGCAGCCCCCACCTGAAGGCCCCTGAGGACACAGATGGGAGGCTCTCAGTGATCATCCTGAGCTCTGGGACAGAGGAGACATGCGTGAATGGGCAGACTGGAAGGACAGAGGGATGGACGAGGAGATGAATGGCCCCCAGCCTCCTCTCCGAGCTGGATGGCGCCCCTGCCACACTGGTGGTCCCCGTGTCCTAGGGAGCTGGGTCCTGCAGGGTGGCAGGCCTAGCTATCTCAAGCAGTGCGCCGAGACTGTGGTGCTGCTCCCCCTAGCCTTGGCTCGGGCCTGGCTCTGTGGGACACAAACCAGTCTAACGAGTTCCTCCTCCTTCTTCAGCAAGACCAGGCCCAGGCCCTGATTTCGAGGAAAGCCAAGCTCTTCGAGAGCAAGAAGGAGCAAGGCCTGGGGTGGAGGGAAGGCACCTTCGGAACACTCCCTCTCCTCTGCCATGTCCCTCTGCCTCAGGTCCTGAGCAGGAACGCCAGGCTGAGGTGAACCCTCCTCCGAGCTGGATGGCGCCCCTGCCACACTGGTGGTCCCCGTGTCCTAGGGAGCTGGGTCCTGCAGGGTGGCAGGCCTAGCTATCTCAAGCAGTGCGCCGAGACTGTGGTGCTGCTCCCCCTAGCCTTGGCTCGGGCCTGGCTCTGTGGGACACAAACCAGTCTAACGAGTTCCTCCTCCTTCTTCAGCAAGACCAGGCCCAGGCCCTGATTTCGAGGAAAGCCAAGCTCTTCGAGAGCAAGAAGGAGCAAGGCCTGGGGTGGAGGGAAGGCACCTTCGGAACACTCCCTCTCCTCTGCCATGTCCCTCTGCCTCAGGTCCTGAGCAGGAACGCCAGGCTGAGGTGATCCCTCTCCCCCACCTGCCCCAGAGGGAATGGGAGCTCAGGAGAGGGGAGGAGAGCAGCTGCCACCCTCCAAGTCAGGAGGTCCTCCCCGGACCGCCTTCCTCCTGCCTCCTGAATTCTAACCTCACCCCCACCACCCCTCACCCTTGGCTCCAAAGGCCTCCTCCCCCACCTTGGACACCTTGTCCAAGGCCACACCCGGCACCTGCTCTTCCTGAAACACTCGGCTCTTGTCATGACCCCAACTTCAGTCCCTACCCCTAGGGAGGCGGTGTGGGACCGCTATGGGCACTGACTTAGCGCAGAGCTGGGCTGCCTGGGTTCCACCCCCAGCTTCGGCATTGGCCCTGGGCAAGCTCTGTGCCTCAGGTTCCTTTTCTTTACCGTGGGCTCTCCATCTGCAGCTTTGCTTTCCATGGTTCCAGTTGCCCACATTCAATTGTCTGAAACATTCTGGGAGAGAGAGAGATCACATTGGCGTAATTCTTCTTACCATACATCGTTTGATGGTTCAGTTTTGTTATTCGTTGCTCTCATTCATCTTTTTCTGTACCTAATTTACGAAGTAAACCTACGGTGGGTACGTATGGGCAGGAACGTGGGAGAGTGGACAGACCGAAGGGCAGGGGTTCAGTACTCTCTGCTGTCTCAGGCTTCCATGGAGGATCTCCGGGGGACCCCGTGGTCCTTCTGCCCCTTCTCTCTTGTTTTCTCTTTTTCTTCTTTCCTTCCTTTCTTTTGGGCTATAACATATGAGAGGGCTTCAACATTTTCATGAAAAATGTGTGTTATGAAAAAAACTTTGCATGGATTTCACTTTCTTTTGGTAGTAGGATAAACTTGTATGTTATTTCCATTTTTCCAAAATCTTTGTCAAGGTTTCTTATATATATATAATAAAGTACATGAATCTTAAAGACGCAGCTCAGTGATCGCTCACATGTTTATACCTGAGTACTCACCACCCCCATCAAGACGTAGAACATTTCCGGCTTCCCATAAGAATTGTTTATGTGGATATCCAGAATAGACGAATCCAGAGAGACAGAAAGTAGCCAGCCAGGGGCCGGGTGCAGGACGGACGGGGAGTGACTGCTAATGGATTTCTTTTGGCGTGATGAAATGTTCTAGATTTAGATAGCAGCAATGGTTGCACAACCTTGTGAATACACTAAAGGTCACTTTAAATGGGGAATTTGATGGTAGGTGAATATCTCAGGGAGAAGGTTTTATTAAAAATGTGCATTCTTTTGTGTATGTCTTCTTCCATGCAGTAGAATGTGTCTGAGTATCGTCTATATTCTTGAGTGTATCCATGGCTTATTGTTATTGCTAACACAGTATTCCCATATAGGAACATGCTATTATTTATTTATCAGTTCTGCTGGGATGGGCACGCGTGTTGTTTCCAACTTGGGATTATTATATATCTGGCATGTATCTTTCGGCGGTTGTCTAATGGACATTTCTGAATTTAGACACCTGTGAGTAGAATTGCTGCATCAGGATATGCATGTATTTAACTTTAGTAGATACCGCCAAGCAATTTCCAACAGAGGCTGGCCTGCTTTGCACCAAAGCCCAAGAGTTCTGGTTGTTCCACGTCGTCATCAACGCTCGGCATTGCCGGTCTTTTTGATTTCAGCCATTCTGAAGGGCATGGGCCTCGTCGCGGTTTAATGTGCATGTTCCTTTTGAAGAATGAGGTTGAGCATCTTTTCAGAGTGTCATTAGCCATTGGGATATCCTTTTTGGTTACCTACTTTTCTTTTTTGGTTTTTATCTTTTCATTATTAATATGTAGAATTTTATTTCTATTTCTTTCTTTCATAAACAAGATAGAGAGACACAGAGAGAAACAGCACCTCCAGCAGGGTCTCCATACCTTGGTCCACCCTCGGCTTCAGCCTGCCCCAGATCATGGGCACACATGTGCCTGAATACTCAGGGTCATCTCTGGACATGAATCTGGAACTTTCCCATGTAGGTCAGCCTTGCAGAGCATCACGTTTTACTACTGCACCACCATCCGGCCCCCCCATTTTAAAGACTTATTTTCTGGATGTGAGATCTTTGTCAGGATTTATGTGTTGCCAGTATCTTCTTCCATGCCATGCCTTGTCTTTTCACACGCCTAATTGTGTCTTTTGGTGAAGTTTTTCAGTTTTATGAGGTCCAATGTACCCACTTACATGTTGTAGTTGGTGCTATGTGTCTGGTTTAAGAACTCTTTGCCTGCCTCCTAACAACCCTCAAATCCCCTCCCTTCCTCCACCTTCTCTGCCCAGTTCCTTGCCACCAAGTTTCTCATCCCAGCTCCCCACAGGTGTTCCCCTGATTTTTGGCCTCCAACCCTCTTCCTCACCGCAGTCAGCATGATCTTTCTGCCCCCAGATATGCCTGGCTCAACTTGGAGTCCCTGGGACAGGCAGAGTCTGGCACGCACTAGGTGCTCAATAAAAAGCTTCAGAAATGAAAGCAACTCCCATAGCCCAGCTGGGGATCATTAAAACTGTCAATTTAGTTCTAAACACCAGCTCATCAGGAACATTTGAGCAAAGCCAGGGAAGCAAAAAAGTTTTGGAAAAACCAACAAGATAGGAATGTTTAGATTTCTCCCCAACTGGAGCATTAATCACACCAACTCAGACCTTGTTAGTGTTATTTATTCTTGCTTCATCCCCGACCCTTAGGACAAGGAGAGCCTTTTCCCTTACACTCGGGCTGCAGGAGCTACCATCAGCACCCTAGTATCTGCTGACTGAATGCAGGGGAGCTCCGCGGGCCTCTAGTCCTTCTCCTCGCCATGTGTGATGACGTAACACAGGTTCCTATAGTCCAGGTTGCCACACACATCTGGCGGGAAAGCAGCAAACATCTGCTTGACCTGGGGAGGGAGCAGGGAGTCAGGCTGGACCAGGACCCAGTGGAAGACAGAATATGGGGTCTGCCATGCTGAAAAGCCGCTCTTACCTCCTCCTCACTGAACCGGTCTGCCTGGGTCATGAGCTTCTCTTTGATGCTGTTCAAGGGAGAGAAAGGTCAGGCCGAGGTGAAGGACTGCTCCCTGTGGACTTGCGTAGATCCCAGGGATGGGGTGTGGTGGGATGGGGAGGGGTGTGCTGGTCCAGGCAGCTCTCTCAGCCTCAGCTCCTCCTCTATAACATGGGCTGTCCTCCAAGCACCGGGGTGGGGACTAAGGAATGACCTTGAGACCCCAGCATGACCTTGGGGCCACTTGAATTCCCACTGCACACTAATAATCAACCTCCAGGCACTGAGGGGAGCCGGCCTGGGCCCCCCCTCCAAGCCTCCTTTGTCTGTTCTTGCTGCACTACATTCTTAGTTTGTGATTTTCACTGACTTCTGTCCAGTGTTTTTTTTCTTTTTTCTAGAGAGAGGTTTTTGCTTTAGGGTACATGCCAGAGAGATAGAAAGCAAGAAATCACACACACACACCCCATGGGGGATGGCCATTCCTCAATCCCTTCTCTCTCGTTTTCCTCTTGGGATTTTGGGCATGCATGCACATATGCCTGGCGTGAGTTTTAAGCCACCGGGTCTAGGACTCTAACCACGTTCGATCATGTGGAAGTCCAGCAACGTAACCATTACACCAACTGCTGGTTCCTGGTCCAGCGTTTTACACACGACAAGCTGCTCCTCCTCTGTCGAGGGCATAGAAGGCTTGTTCGGTCTCATTTGCTTTTCACAGCCCTGGGAAGTGAGTGCTATGATCCCCTTTTACTACAGGGGAAACTGAGGTTCGGGAGGGGTTGTGACCTGCCCCATATCCCAGAGCCAGCCAGTGGCAGGGTGGGCCTGTCCCTCTCAGTCTTCCAGGAGAGTAGCCGCTCACAGTAGCCAGAGCTGCTGGGGCTGTAGGAGCGGAGGCGTGGGCCTGAAAGCTGCTTGAGTCTGCATGCCGGAGACTGACGCCCCTCAAGCCTGAAGAGCCTGCAGGGATAAGGGGGTTTTGTGGGCAAAGGAGGGATCGGAGAGCTAAGCCGGGCCCTGTGCACCCAGAGTATCCTCGGGCGCCATAGTACAACCCCGGCTGGGGCCCAACGCACATTTTCCGTTATTTATGTTTCTGCGGGACAGTCACAGTTTCCAACTCTCCAGACTGGGGACTTTTCACAGGCTGTTTCAACCAGAGCCTCCGCTGTGGCCTGTCTGGCCCACAGCCACGTCTTCCAGGTCCCCTGCCCCAGGGCGGTGCCTTCAGTTCCCAAATTGGGTCCCCCATGGGTTCCTCTCAGCCCTGTCCTCCTACCGGTAGTGAAGGGTTTGGAACAAGCCACTCAGTGGCCTTGGTGCTTCTCCAAGTCCCCTAGCTTGAGGTGGGGGAGCCATAGATCTGAGGGAGAGGTGAGGAAAGAGAGGGATGTGGCCCGGAGAAACCCTCCACAGCCCCTTTCCAGCCCTGGGGTACATGGGACTCACAGCCTTGGAGACAGGACTGTGAGATGAGACAGACCCTCCCCACCTGTACCCCTTCCCTGCATGTCCCCACCCCCAACCTCCACATAGGAGGTTTCTGACAGGCAGCAAAATAGTCCTTAACACCCATGGCCTGAAGTATTGCAATTGGACAGGGAGCCGGTGCTTGGGGAGGGCATTGCACCTCCAGGGCCCTGAGCAGCAGCCGCTGCCCTGTCCCCCACCCCCGGCTCTCTGCTCCTGTGCTCTCCAGGCTAGGCTCTCAGGTACCGCAGGCTGTTGTCTGTGCTCCCACCCCCACAATGCCAGCCCACGGCCCTGGGACAGCTGTTACAGTGGCATTCCCCTCATGTATCCCAGGCCAAGTCGCATTCCCCACGCTTCACTGCCCCCTTGCTGCAGACCCCCACCCTCGTCCTGATGTCCCCCCAGGCTCTGGCTGGTATCTGGCCTGGTCCTGTCCCTTCACACCCTACATGTCATGCCGCTGGTCTCTAGCTCTTCACTTATCCATTGGCCCCTCCATTCCAACATCCTGAGCCTGTTGGAAGCTGCCACCCTTTGCTCACCTCCTCCAGGCTGGCCTCCATGTGGTCCCTGTATAACTCCTTCCCAGGCTCTCCCACGCTCCCAGGGCAGACCAGGTCGTGGGGCTGCTGCGTGATCTACCCTGCACAGACCCTGCTACTTCGCTGTACTCAACGCCCCCACCCCACAAACTCTCCAGCTACAGTCGACTCCTCACCATCCTGCACACACCTGGCCTTCTCTCTGTTCCTGCTTCTAGAATGCTGTTCCCACCTCAGCTTAGGCAACCCATGGTTATCCTTCAAGGCTCACCTCTGCCCCCACCCCAGGAAGCCCTCCCTGAGCGACCCTGCACTCCCTCTCGACTTCCACACACACACAGAGAGATGGGAACACCCGGACCCATAGAGGAGAAGTGACACCCAGACACCCACTGGCTGAGCTGGGCCAACCCCAGCTTAACTGAGTTCCAGGAGGAGGGGAGACCTGCTGCCACCCACCCCAGTCCACCCCAGCCTATTCATCACTAGAGCATCCGGGGACAGAAATACCCAAGGAGGTGGGAACTTACAAATCAGCCTTGATGAAACCTTTCCCCTCGGTGTCGAACACCTTGAAGGCATGGAGAATGGTCTCCTCCGGGTCTGTGCCTAGAAGCAGCACACATAGGGCAGGGAGAGAGCGCGATGGAGAGAACCCCCCAGAGACAGGCACTGAGTGGGGGTGGGGACCCTGGCTCCCTGCAGAGCGAGACAGCTTCCTCCCCAACTTCTACAGTGAGGGCCAAGCCCACGTGATGCAAGAGTAAGGGGGTTGCAAAGAAGCGAGTAACACCAGTAGCAGACAAGGCACTGCATGTGCGTCCTCGTGGACAAGCTGTAACTGGACACGGAGAGGCTGACCCTGTGCGTAACCCTCCTGATCACTGTTTTTATTTTGCAGATGAGGAAACTGAGGCTCAGGGAGGTTCTGTGGCTTGTCCAAGGTCTCAAAGCTGATGCTGAGGTATGACCAGAGAGACCTGAGGGTGGCAACTCTGGGGCCCACTTATTACCTGGCAGGGGTTGCAAGCTGTGGGGAAAAGGCTCTGCATTTGAGGGCTGAAGACTGGGGCTTGGGCGGTAGCATCAAAGGATCTGCAAAAATCAAAGGACCTTGGGACCAGCAGTTAGCGTAGTGGCTATGTCGCTGGACTCCCATGTGGCCAACCACAGTTCGAGTCCCGGACCTGGTGACTTAAAACTCATGCTGGGCGCATGTGCATGCGTGCCCAAGATCCCGAGAGGAGAATGGAGGAGAAGGGATTGCGGCGTGGCCATCACCTCTGGGGGGTGATTTCTTGCTTTCTGTCTCTCTCTCTCTCTGTCTGGTGAGTGCACGCGC
>NW_006159974.1:1495970-1528098 GCF_000334495.1 Tupaia belangeri chinensis | reverse complement strand
GGGTTGCAAGCTGTGGGGAAAAGCCTCTGCATTTGAGGGCTGAAGGCTGGGGCTTGGGCGGTGGCATCAAAGGATCTGCAAAAATCAAAGGACCTTGGGACCAGCAGTTAGCGTAGTGGCTATGTCGCTGGACTCCCATGTGGCCAACCACAGTTCGAGTCCCGGACCTGGTGACTTAAAACTCATGCTGGGCGCATGTGCATGCGTGCCCAAGATCCCGAGAGGAGAATGGAGGAGAAGGGATTGCGGCGTGGCCATCACCTCTGGGGGGTGATTTCTTGCTTTCTGTCTCTCTCTCTCTCTGTCTGGTGAGTGCACGCGCACTATGGCAAAAAAAAAAAAAAACCTCTCCCCCAAAAAAGAAAAAAAAACACAGAAATCAAAGGATCTGTAAAGGGGCCGGCAGTTGACGTGGTGGTTAAGGGCGCTGGATTCCCACATGGCTGACCATGGCTTGACCAGTCCTGGACCTAGTGACTTGCTTTCTCGCTTTCCCTCACCCGCCCCTGGTTCAAATTAAGAAAATAATGATAACAAGTGGAATTAAATAATAATTTTTTTAAGGACCTCCAAGATTGTCCCAGCCAGAGGCAGGGCCAATGGCCCATCAGGCTGGGAGGATGGGCAGCCAGACAGAGCAGTTCAGGTTTATCACTTTCACAGCTTCAGGGAGAGGTGTCATTAGAAGAAATGGTTCTGATCCCCTCAATGAGATTGAACACTCAGCACCTTCATTGTACCCATGGGACTACTGAGGTCCAGAGGCCTCCCAGGCTGTGAAAATGACAGCAGGTGGTCTGGAGACCCTCACCCAGCACACTCTCCCTCTGTCACCCTGGCCCCCTTGCTCACCATGCACCTGGGGGTGTCCCCGTTCCTCTCTTCAAAGCTCAGCTGTGTCATCAGTGAAGCAGAGACAGAGGCAGGGTTTGCTGCTCATCTCCTGGGCCAGCTCAGATAACGTCATTAATGTAAGGTTTTGACAAACACTTCTCTATGCCAAGCTTCAAGATTACAGCTGTGCCATTTATCCTGTGGACCCCCGGAACATGCCACACAGTAGACATTCATGCCCCAGGTTATGGTGGAGGGAACCGAGGCTCAGAGAGGTTCCATTCCTTCTGCAGGTCTCACTAGTAAGAGAAGGGAGGACTTAAACCCACCTTGGTGGGCCTCCCGAGCCCCTGCTCCTCCTAGCACTTTGTGCTCCTGACTCAGACTGGGTCAGGGCCATCTGTGCTTCCCTCATCAGACTGCGTCAGAGCCTTTCATGTTTCCCCCATCAGAGTAGGTCACAACCTTCTGTGTCTCCCCCTCAGAGCAGGTCACAATCTTCTGTGTCTCCCCCTCAGACTGGGTCACAACCTTCCGTGTCTCCCCGCTCAGACTGGGTCAGGGCCTTCCATGTTTCCCCATTAGGCCGTGTCAGACCCTCTGTGTCTCCCCCATCAAACGGGGTCAGGGCCTTCCATGACTCTCCTGTCAGACTGGAAACTCATCCAGAACAGGATAGTGTCTGAGTCACTTGGTTTCTCTGAGACTGGCCCAAAGTGACCAGATCCAGCTTATGTTGGCCCAACTGGCCTGGAAGTTCCTAGAGGGCAGAGCCATGAGCTTCCTCTGGGCAGGGCAGCAGGGTCCCTATGTGACCAGCCCAGAGGCTCAGCACAGGGTCTGACTGGGGCAGGGCTCCAGGCCCTAATAGCCTGGTTGAGCATACAGCATGGGGCAGCCCTAGATCAGCGAGGGGTGAGGGGTCAAAGGACCTTGGTAAGTTACTGGTGTGGGGTCTTTGCCCCAGAGACAGGGTTTTGTTGATTAGTTGGAGATTCCCAGCATCTTGGAGGGGACCTTCCTGCAGGGGCAGGCTTGCAGCTGCCTCCAGCCTGCCCTCCTGAGGCCCATACACGTGGTCCTAGCTCAGGTCCAGCTGCCGGACACTCACCCAGCCCTGCTGTTCCCTGTCACGGGTGGCTGGGAGGCTGGAGCAGGCAGTCCTCCTCTCTCTTCTCCCCAGAGAGGGCCTCTGCTCTGGGAACTGGGAGTCTCATAAAATGGGCTGTGGAGTGGCTGCTTTCCCCATCGCTGTCGGAATCTCATGACAAAGTCTCCTCATCCCAATTAGTGGGATGAGGCGGTGCCTGTCCCCGCCGCCTGCCCTCCCAGCTCCTGTCCCTTCCTGCTGCTCTCTCACGCAGCCTCAGCCAACTTTGCATGACAAGCTCTGCTGGAGCCCCAGTCCCGGCGCCCCTGCAGAAATGAGAAAAAGCTGTGGCCCTGCAGCCCCCACTAGGCCCCAGACCACAGCCCCAGCTCAACCATACACCGACTTGAGCTTTAGGCTTCAATCTCCCCACTTGTAAAACAGGTGTGAGGCCTGGCGTGTGCCGAGGGAGTCCCTCCCACTTCCCTGAGATCTCAAAGGGTCTCACTAAACTCCCGCTCTCACAGCAAAGACCCCCTGCCCACCTTGACACGCACACACTGTGCCAGGGCAGGAGGCACTCACTGCCTCATGCCCTGGGCCTGACTGCTGGGCAGTCCACCCTGGCAGACCTAGAGACCACTCCCCAGCCCTCCTGCTGGCCTTCAGCGAGTTTCCCTGGAGGCCCATCTGCCTGCTCCAGTTAGTCAGGCACATTGTTCCATAGTTCTTGCTCCATCCCAGGCTCCTGGCTCCTGGGCTCTTCCAGCAGGCATCATGTCGTGAGAATAAACCCTAACAGCTGCCTAGAGGGGGCCAGTGGTGCTCCTGATTCAACTTGGCAGCCCCAAGTTCAAAGTGCCCAGAGAGGGGCCTGTACTTCCCAACCTCGGTCTCTCATTTCTTTCTTCCTTTTTTCCCGCAGAAAGATTTTTGCTTTAGGGTACGTGTGCTTGCTAGAGAGACAGAGACAGAAAACGAGAAATCACCCCCCAGGGAGATAGCCATGCCACAATCCCTTCTCCTCCAGTCTCCTCTCAGAATTTTGGGCATGCACGCACATGCGCCCAGTGTGAGTTTTAGGCCACCGGGTCTGGGACGTGAACTGCAGTCAACTATGTGGGAGATCAGTGACATAGCCATTACGCCATCTGCTGGTTCCCTAGTTTCTCATTTCTTTCTTTTTTATTTTTTTAAAGAATTATTTATTTTATTTTTTTATTCATTCATTCATTTTAATTTGACCAGAGAAAGAGAGAGAGAGAGAAAGCAAGAAAACAAGCCACCAAGTCCAAGCCTCAAACTGTGGTCGGCCGTGTGGGAGTGCCCAATGCCTTAACCACCACGCCACCTGCTGGTCCCCCCAGTCTTTCATTTCTAACACGCAGGGTAATGTTGGCCTCCTCCCGCTCTGGGACCAGCCAGGATATAGAGTGTGGAAGCTTGGGTGCAGCTTCCACAGGAGCGGTTTTTGTATGGTATTTTCCACCCCATAACATCTGTGTTATTAGGTAGGACCACCAATTAGTGAGTTCAATGGTGCCCCCCAAAAGGTGTGCCCACCAGAGCCTGTGAGTGCCACCTTATTTGAAAAGAGGGACTCTGTAGATGTAAGGACCTTGAGATCAGATGAGCCTGAGTTATCCAGGTGGCCCTTCCTCCAATGGCAATGGCCTCAGAGTTGGAGGCTTAGAGGGATGAGGCAGAAGAGGAGGGGCTGGCGGCCACGAGGCAGAGGTTAGAAGAAGCAAAGAACAGACTTTCCCCTTAGAGCCTCGTAGGGAGCACAGCCCTGCCCTGACTTCAGACTTTGAGACTCTAGAACGGTAAGATAATATGAGGGGACTTCAAAAAGTTTGTGAAAAACATAATTAAAGTAGAATTTATTCTGGAAAAAAATGAAAAATTGTACACAGTCTTTTCATAATACACATTTTTCATGAACTTTTTGAGACCTCGCTGTTGTTTGGAGCTACCAAGTCTGTGGTAATTTATTACAGCAGCCACAGGAAACTAATATAACCCCCATTTTACAGACAGAGACACTAAGGTAAGAAAAGTAGGTAAGCCTGCCTGAGGTCACCCTGGGGGTCCGTGGGAAGCCAGACACGACCCAGAAATAGCTGAGGCTGTAGGCCGAGGAGTGGTATCAGGCAGGGACAGCCTGAGGGTGGGGTGGTAACAACACCCCTTCTCAGATCATCCAGAGCCCAGGCTGGTCCTTCCTTCTGCTCACAGAACCCTGCAGCTTGGGGGAGCTCCCCAGGGCCAGGAGACAAAGGGACAGGGATGCCTCCACCCCAGGTCAGATGCTGTGTCTCAAGAGAGTGCACTGGTTATTGCTGGGAAGTGGGGTTGGGGCTCCATTCAGGCCACTGTTCTGCTGGGGCATCTGGGACAGGGGTCATGGCCCTCTGAACCCAGGACTCATTTATGAATGAGGCCCCCTGATCCTTTTCCTGGGGGCTGTGGTGATGGGCAATGAGACAAGGAGAGTAACGGCTACAGCACTATGGTTGGCCACTGGAGCTCTCTCCCAGTCCCTGTCTATGCTCTCATCCCAGGGGGCAGTGAGGCGAAGCCGCCAAAACAAGCCCATAGGTAGGGAGGTAGGAGGGCAGGCTCTCCTCTAACAGTGGGCAAAGGCAGAGTTTACCGTAGTTATCTGCAGGGGTGGAAGCTGAGGCAGGGCCCAGGAAGGCAGATGAGGCTGGGGGCTGGTATCTAACCACGCCATGCTCCCAGACCACGCCTCCCCACACGCACCTACCCACCCCCTTCCCAGGTCCCTCAAGCCCTACTCACCCTTCAGCTTCTCTCCAAACATGGTCAGGAAGACCGTGAAGTTGATGGGCCCTGGAGCCTCCTTCACCATGGCCTCCAGCTCTTCGTTCTTCACATTGATGCGACCTAGGGGAGGAGGTGGGAGGGGCTCATGTCCTCCATGCAGGGGTCAGGGGGATGCCTAGAAATGAAGACTCTGGGGTTCTCCCTTCTTCCACACCAACCTCTCATCGTTCCTAAGTCCCTTTACTGCCCCTCTCTTGACCCCTCACCATACCCAGACCTTCCCTCTGACTCCAGGCCTTGTCATGGGCTATTCCTGCCCCTGTAATGCTCTCCCCTTCCATGGCTGAGACCTCCTCTCACCCCTAGGAATTACCCCAACCTTCCCTGGCCATCTTCCTCTGCACCCCCATCACACTCCAGCCCCATACGCTCACTGTGCTGCTGCCTTAGGCTTCCCCAGCTGCCCACTCTTTCCAGATGGCCAGGGTTTAACTCCCCAGCAAGCCTGAGCCTCTGCAGCTGCCCAGGTACCTACCCAGTGCAGCAAAGGTGTCCCTCAGGTCTTCCTTGTCAATGAAGCCATCCCGGTTCTGGTCCATGATGGTGAAGGCCTGGCAGAGACACACGCCTGGCAGTCACCCATCCACTGCCCCGGCACCCTCCCCAAGGGCTGTCTGTCCTCCAGTGGAGGCCCAGGGAACCTCAGTGCAGGCCCCTCTAGTCACCTAGGTGCCCGGTTTGGGATGAGTCAGGGCTCATCCTCTCTGGGCTCCACCCAGACCCTCATTTCAGGCTTTCAGCAATTCCAGTTTGCAGAGAGGGAAATGGAGCCTAAAGACAGAACGGCCTTGCCTGAGATCACACAGCAAACACAAGGTCAGGTTCAGAGAGAGGAAGGGCAGCGAGAGACAGCTTCAGGTTTGGAAGCATCCCAGAATAATGACAGTACCTTCAGCCCCAGGGACCTCGGGCTGGCCTGAGCCTGACTCAGCACTTTAAGATTTGCGTTAATCTTCCCAAAAGCCCCAGGGGCAGCAGACCAACCTCTTTAAACTCCTGGATCTGGGACTGATCAAACATGGAGAAGACGTTGGAGCTGGCTCCTCCTTCTGCTCTTTTCCGGGCTCTTCTGGGTGCCTGTGAGGTACCAGGTAAGGCCTTGCAGCAGCCGGCACCCCCAACCCATGTATCACTTCCCACGGTTACACCATCCAGAATGGCATCGCCCTACACTCCAGTACTCCCAGCGGATAGCCGAGGCTCAGCAAAGCCTTGCAGACCAGCAGGGTGCTCTCCCTGCACTGGGCAAGAAGCCGGCAGAGTACCCACCCTGCAGGGTTAGGCAGCTGCTCCCCAGCCCAGACCACCCTGCCACTGGGGTTCCAGAAGCTGGGTAGTCAGCATTGCACCATGGGACAGGGGGGGGCATCTTTTCTAGCTTCGGTATGCATGGGGCTCCCGGTGTCTTCCTGGTTGCCCTCCACTACAGCTGGGACCTGACCGCATCAGCCCCTGCTTAATCCTTCCCCAGGGTCCTCAGGGTATCTGGACTCTCAGCCCCATACCATCTGTCCCTTGTCACTGTTCTGGAGCTTCTACTCCCTCCTACGTAGGTCCCTACTCTGCCCCAACCTGCTTTGAGCTGCCTTCTCTCAGTGTTTGCTACTGCCATCCCCACTGCCTGGGACGCCTCCCCCGCCTTCCATCGGGAAGGCTTCTACTCATCCTCACACTCAGGTCCCTTGTCACTGCCTCTGAAAAGCCCTCCCTGATGCCCCAGGCCCTCCACCCGTCCACAGCTGTCTCTGTCTTGGACTGTCACTCCCTACAGTACATACCAACTGTCCCACCATTTCTCTGTCGTTTTCCCCAGCGAGGTGGGGACTTCAAGGGCACGTCCCCATCTCTCCCATCTCTGATCCCTCCGTCCCACCCGGACCTGGCACAGAGTGGAATTCAGTCAATGTTTGCAAACAGCTGCCCAGAACAGCAAGGCTGCAGGTAGGGCTGCGACCACCCACAGGGAGTATTCCGGGGTCTCTGGCTGGCCCTTCTGCATCGACACCTTCCTTTCAGGATGCCGTGGTACCTGAGAGTCCACCATTAGACATTTACTAAAAGCTGTGAGTCCTGGATTGGCGCTTAGTGGGGGAGAACGGTCTGGACTTCACGAGGGAGAGGTGGAAGGGATGGCACAGGCAAGGCCCCCACCCGCGGCTCCTGCCTCCTTCTCAAATACCCTCTGCCAAGTCCTAGTCTACTGCTCCCCCTCCCTGTAGAACATGGGTTCCCCCCACCTACTGCCTGTGTGGTCTCCCCTCCCCCTAACTCCCCCTTGTCCCCGCCCCCACGCTCGCCCCCACTCCCCTCGGGCTCAGGAGCAGCAGCGCCCAGCTGACTTATAATTAGCTTTTACTGGGTGCTTTGTCTCCACTAATCCTTTGAAAGGGGGCTGGCAGGGCGGCTGGGACGTTATGATGCTGTAAAACCTCTGTAATATTTATAAATCCCTTCAGACATCATAAAGAAAAGAACTTCCCTGCAGAGTTCATCTCACATAATTACATATACATTTCCCTCTGATTAATAAAAAATGATCACTTCCGTCTGCGGGATGCTCTGCCCTTTCTCAGACTTGCCCTCAGCCTCGGCATCCCCATCGCTGCCGCACCCCAGCCACGAATGTCCGTCTTCTTACATGTCACCACACTGTGTGTTCCCGAGCTCTGCGAGGGAGGACGGACTGCACAGGGTGACCCTGAGGCCTCTGATCTCCAGCCAGGACCCTCTGCAGCCCAGCTGTTTTAGACATTCCTTTTATAAGGGACCCCTGAGAGAGAAAATCCCCTTGAAAGAAACATCTTGGGGAAGAAGAGGGTCACCCAGACCTGGGTTTAAATCCTGACTTGGTTGCACAAGGTCTCTCTGATGTTAAGGAATGCAGTCGCCTCCTCTGAACCTCAGTTTCCCCATGTATAAAAGTAAGAGAATGTCTACCTCAAAGCACCCGGATATTATTAGGCCCCTGACCTCCAGTCAGGCTCTGTACCCCATCCCAGGGACCCAGAGCTGAGTTAGGCCCGGTGCTTATCCCCAAGGAGCTCACAGTCCAATCAAGGTCAAGTGATCAAGAGAGGGTGATGGCGGGAGAGAGTTCTCCGGGAAGCCCCCACGCCACCCAGCGGGCAACTGGGAGGTGGTATTAGACTCCGCGGCTGAGTCAGAGTTCTTGGGCTGTGAGGGACTAATGAGGGCGGCTGAGACGTTGGCGTGAGAAAACCGCATGGTTCTTTTGGGGTATCTGCAGGGAGACCCCAGGGCTGGAGCACAGGAGGCAGTAGGACAAGCCCCACGTAGTCTGAGGGTCAAGGATAAGCAGGAGGACCCGGCAGAGAAGCCATGCTGTCCCAAATACTAACCCAGCTGAGCCCAGCTCCCCCCTGTTCAGAGCCCCAGAGCCTGGACACCCCCATCTCCCTCCACCCTCCTTTTCCTCATTCCCCCTTCACCTCAGCAGCCCCCACCACATCCAGGAAAGCAGAAACTCAAATCAGAACCTACGGTAGTTGTCAGACTGGCCACCCAGCAAGGTAGCCCAGATGGACAGGTCCAGGCATGACATTAAGGTGAAGGTCAAACCAGAGACAGCATTGTGTGGAGGTCAAGGATGTCAGTGAGCGGAGGGAGGTCAAGGTCAGGGTGAGTTCAGGCAAGAGATTAGGGTCAGAATCACAAACGAAGTCAAGGGCACGGGCACGGGATGAGGACAGAGTTGGGAATGAGGTGAGGATTGAGGTAGGGAGGTGACCCCTTGCAGGTGGGAGGGATAGGAACCCAGCGCTGGAGCTGCCGGCCTGAGCTCCCTGGGGAGGGGAGCGCAGGTGCAGAGAGGGCTGGTGGGAGGCAGGGCAGCCCCAGCCTACCATGGTCTGGAGTGCTCGCTGGTGCTGCCGCGGGGCTGGGGCCGGCTGGAGATGGCTCTTTAAATAGTGCTCCTCCCAAGGCCGGCAGCACTCCAGTCCAGACAAAGGTTTGGAAGGTGACAAGGACAGGATGGGGGCCCCCCTGCCGGACATCTGTTTCTGGCCATTTGGAGTGGGTGGGGCTGTGGGATCCTTGGCTGGAATCCACGGGCCAGAGACTGCCTAAGCCATGAGGATCTCCGTGAGCGCAGGACCAACTGTTTTCGCTATGACCAGGGGACCAAGGCCCAGGAAGGGGCACCTGGCCAAGGACACACAGCACGCCGAGGCTGCAACCAGTTGGGACAGCTTGGCCTTGGGCCTGGGCAGGCTAAGAGGAGCTCCCTGAGGCAGGGCTGCCCCTGCCAGCTGGGGCCACTCAGACCACAAAGTGGCCAGGTATCTTGAGCTGCTTGACTCTGAATGGGACTCCATCCCTTAGGACACTCAGTTCTCTCACAGGGACAGTGGGGAGGATGTGACACTGTCCGGTCTGCTCATGGAGAGGGTTTCTGCATCAGCCTGACCCATGAGGGTCCCTCAACCAATATGCCAGTTGTTCTTCAGTTAGCAGAGCCACCTCCCCCAGCCCAGGCCCGGGCCCTCTCAGGGCACTGAAAACACCCAAGGTATTGAGAAAGCAAAGAGAAGTCCTGATAAGGGAAAACTGAAAAAAAAAAAAAACCAGACCTCCATCCCACCTTGGCTACACACACATACACACATACACACACATGCATCCAGGCCTGGCCCAGCCCAAGAATTCTCCAGGAAATGTGCCAAACAGAGCCCACACCTGCCCCAGGCAGGCCCATCGTGCACAGTACAGCCCCTGAATCCCACTGGGCCTCAGCAGCGGGCCCTGTCCATCTGACCAATTTGGCTGCCAAGCGGGGCCCACCACATCTGATCAGCTGCCAGGGCCGGCAGTGCTGGGTTCAGGCGTGCGTCCCGGGGGCGGAGAGCTTAACTGTCCCAGAGCTGGCCTCAGGCCTCGGGCCCCAGGACGGCTGATCCCCTCTTGCAGGGCGGAGTGTAATGAGAGTCGCTACCATTTCTAAAGCACGGAAGGGCAGGGCGGGTTCTACCACATGGCGCCCACATCCTGTCCTGTTCCCATTTTCCAAGTGAGGGAGTGGGGACACACTCAGGTGCGGTCACTCACCTGAAGCTGAAAGGAGGCGGTGCCAGGACGCAGACACCTCTTTCTGGTGGTTCCAGAAGGTTCTACCCAGCAAATGTTTCCTCCCTCTGGTCCTCACCTGGCAGCCCCAACTGCAGCTGCTCCTGGGCTCCCAAGCACCTGAGCTGGAGCTCTCCATCCAGAGCCGGGCCCAAGTCCTGCTGTGTGTCCCTCAGCAGGTTCTTCTCCTGGTATCCTCTTAGAGGGACCAACCACACACTCTATAGTGTTCAGTAGGCCCGGGGAAAGGGGAGCCTGCCTCTGAGGACAGCAGCCGTGGGTTCTAGTCCCAGCTCACCATGACCTGCTGTCAGAGATGGTCTGTGTGGCCACAGCAGGTGCCTGCCCTTTCTGGGCTGTGTGGATGGACAGATAGTTGGGGTGCAACCTTTCCCTGCTCAGTGTGTGAGCCTGGCCCTGGGGTCTCTGGCTCTAGACTTGCTGAGGGGGAAGACATGATGCTATCTGGGGCATCACTCCCCTGAGCAGCCCTGCTTCCTGCTGCTGGCGTCCTGCTGGCCTGAGGCCGCCTCATCTAAGGGCTGGATGTCCTAAGCTCTTGCCTCCGGGGATGGCTGCTCAGGACCACGGAAGTGTTCTCAAAGCCAGGGCAGTCTGCTGGAGGGGAGGGAATGCGAGACAGGATCTCAGTGGGCTGTGGATGAATCACAGCAGGGCTTAGAGTCTTAGTAAGTCCCTACTGCTTCCTTCCCTGGCCCCCATCTCCTCTGGAAGACAGAGGCAGAAAGGGCCGATCAGAAACCCTGCGAGACCTTGGAACCCCCAGGGAGGGTGGGTGTGGGGAGCACGTCATGGCCCTAAGAAGGGGAAGCTGTGAGTTCTGCCCTTGCCTTGGGACTCTGACGGGGCAAAGCATGGACCCTCAGTTTTCTCTTTCTGAGAAATGGGGCCAGCAATCTGACCCTTTTGAAGCTGCATCTGGAAGCCTAGTGCCACTGGAAAGAGTTGGGCATTGGGGTCATGACCTGGGGTTTGGAGAACAGAACCCCCAACGTGGCACTCCAAGTCCCAGTGTCCATGGCAGAGTGGGGCTGCAGTGAGGCAATTGCTGTGGCTTAGTCCCAGTGACTCAACTGAACGTGGGGTGAGGGCCGGCTCTTGAGGTCAGAGACACTCCTGAGGGGCCTCTGCTCCCACCCAGGGGACTCCTGGGGACAAGGAGCCCCTGGAGCTGCAATTCTGGGTCTGCCTGAGTTGAGTCGGATGAACACGTAGCCCCCTATGAGAAGCAACGTTTTCCTAGAGGTACCCTGAGGTCCTAGGGAGTGGCCTAGCCAGGAAGGAAGCGTGGAAAGGCACCCCTAGGCTTTGGGCAAGCTGCCCCTTGCAGGGTGACCAAATCAGAACAAGCTATGGGAGGCGTCTTCTCCTTTCAACCCTCACCCCTAACCTCTCACCTCTAACAGGTTAGCCGCCATCCAGATCTTCTTCAAATGCTTCCTGAATCTCCTTCCTTAGCCCAAATCATGCTCCCTTCTCATCACATCCTCCCAATTCCCTCTCTCTCCCTACCTCCTGCTTTCTCTGGTCCCTTCCTCTCCCCTCTCCGACTGGGATCACCATTTCCCTGCTACTTCCACTCTGCAGAAGAGGGCCGCCTGCCTTCCCGTGGCCTGGGTGTTTCACCACCACTAACCCCCCAGCCTCCAACCCCTGGTCTCCTAGGAACACCAAGGGGCCTCAGAACACAAGCCTGATTCTTTTTCTAAAAGGCCTCAGGCTTCCAGGGGCTTGTTGGTACAGGTATGGACCTTTGAGCCAGAGGGACCTGGCAGGTTCCATAGACCCTCAGCAGCCAGATGCTGAGTGGTCTCTGCAGCTTCCTATCAAGTGTTCTTTGCTTGTACACCATGTATGACAGGGAGCTCACCACCGCTCAAAGGCAACTTCAATCAATTACACACTCTGGCCCTATGCCAGGAGATCTGGGGAAATAACTCATCCTTGGGGTTGGACAGTGACAGCAGTAAAATTCACAGTTCTACAAGGCTGATCTATATGGGAATGTTTTGGGTTCACGTCTGGAGAACTCCCGAAGTACACTGGGCACACGAGTGTCCATGATCCTGGCTGGCTGGGGTAGGGGGAGGATCATGGTATGGGGACCCTGTTGGAGTGCTATCTCTCCTCTCAAGGAGGAAATAAATACACTTTTGAATATAGTAATAATGACTTATCCATGATGACCCCTGAGTTTGGAACATTTTAGTAACCAAGTCAGACAATGCCTATGAGGTTCTTCATTCATCAAATATTTATTGAATTTTCATTGAGTGCTGGGCTCTGCAAATAGCAGTGAATGGAACAGATATGGCTCCCGGAGTGTGAGGACCGAGGCAGAAAATGCCACTGCCCATTCAGAGGGGCACTGTGAGCTGGGGTCCCACAAACTGGGCCTTAAAGACTGTGGAGGACCTGTGAGAGTCATCAGTATTCTGGGGAGAAAAGCAGGCGAATGTGTGGGACATCCCAGAAACCCCACAAGGCGCTCGGACGTGAAAGCGTGTAGCTCAGCAAAGAGGGGAGCAGAGGGGACAGAGCTGCTGGGACCATCAAGGAGGACCAAGTGAGACCCAGTCAGAAGTTCCCAGATCTGGCAGTGCAGGGTGACCCCAGGGTGATTAGGCAAATGAATCACACCCTTCCCTCCTCTCAGGACGGGGTGACCACAGGCCCCTTGAACAGGATCCCTGGCGTACTTCTGCTCCCCTGGGCAGGACCTATAAAACAGGCCAGAGGCATTCCAGAAGACATTCTTCTTAGTTTTAAAGGTTTCTTTGTCTTTTCTAAATGGCTCTAAATTAGAGGAAGGCTCCAGACAGGGTGGGGGCTGGGAGAAGGGCACAGCAGGAGCTTTGGGAGAAGACAGCCCACCCCCTAATTGTCCTCAACATCTCAGTCATCCCACCTGGTAATTAGAGGGCTGAGGGATGTGAGAGGCGAATTCCTCTGGGGTAAGAGGGGGAAAGGGGCTAACTGGCTCTGAGCCAGGCTCTGCCTGAGTGCTAACTGCTTAGTGGGGGGCCCAGTGACTTGATCCAGCCTCTGGCCCCTGCTCAGTTCCAGCCTCTCAGAAGCCTAACCGCTCTCCTGAGCACGGCTGCAGGTCCATGGAGGCTGTGTCCACCCCGATCTGGAGCATTTTTTCTGAGTATGGGATAGAAACAGAAGAAGGAAAAGGGGACAGAGGATAGATGGATGATGTCCACGGTTTGGGATGGTTTCTCTGGCCACACCCTGTTGTCTGTCTTCAGGCCACCATGACACAGTGGGTGACATTTGGGAGCAGGGCATGGGGAGGCCCAAGGAGCCATGCCGTCTTGGACAGGCCAGAAAGATCAGGTTACTCATGCCTCCACCACAGGCACTGGAGCCACCACGCCAGCAGCGCATTCTAGAAAGCCAAGAGACATGTGTCTTAACTCACAGGTCTCGTCCTGGGCAGCCATGTTCTCTGTCAGCAACCAGGCACAATTTGTTAAGTACCTTTGGGTTCCAGGCAAATGCCTGGTTTGAAATCCTCATGACAAACCTGCAAAGTGAAAACGACCATTCCACATTCAGGGTGAAGAAGCAGCGATCTCAGAGAAATTCAGTGACATGAGTGAGGTCACAGAGCACACAGGCCCAGCAGGATCAGAACCCAGTTCTATCAGATTTCAAATTCAAGCTCTAGTCTCCCCATGGCCCTCAGATCCTGGGGAGTACCTTGTGGCTGTACTCCTGGTCTCCCTACAGATCCCATTTAAACCTCCTTGCTTTGGTTAGTATTTACTGTTATGTAAAGAATCATATCAAAAAGGGGAGTAAAGTGCTCACAGGTTTCAGAATTCAGAAAAGGCACGGTGAGGATGGCTTATCATGAGGTTTAGAATCTCAGCTGAGAAGACTAAGGCTGTGGTGACTGGCCAGTGCTGGAAGGCTGGCCACTCACATGTCTGCTGCAGGCTGGGATGACTCGGAAGCAGCTGCTCACCAGACTGCTTGCTCGTGGCCTCTGGGTGTAGCTTGAGTCTCCTTCCAACATGGCAGCCTCGTGGTAGTCAGATTTGTTATATGGTAATTCGGGCACAAAAGCTCCAACATAAGGACATGGACACTCCATGGCTTTTTGTGACTTGACCTCACAGGTTATATAATAACACTTTTTCCCTAAGCCTCTTGGTCTAAGCAGTCACAGGAGCCTGCCCATTGTCCAAAAGAAATGATACAGACCCCTATTTGTCAATGGAGAAAGCATCAAAGAATTTGCAGACTCAGTTTATAACTGCCACTCCCACACAGCCTGGAGTTGGAGGGCTAAGATCATAGACCCAGCTGATAAAGGGGTGGGATTCAGACCAAACCTGAGAGGCTCTGGCCCACAGCCAAGAATGTGAGCCCTGGAAGGCCAGGAAACCCAGTCTGCAGTGGGACAGTGTGGCAGGTCGTGAGTCCCTGTCCACAGCCAGGAAGGCCTGAGTCTGGAAAGTGGCCTGAGCAGGGAAGAGGTCAGATCCTCTCCTGCTGAGAGTAGCCTTGACAGCAGGCCCAGCCTTCCTTCTATGCCAGCTCCCTCTGTCTTGGCCTGGGCTGGGCACATCGTCCTCTGGATCTCAGTAAACCTAGGTGTCCTTCCCTGAGCCCCTAAACCAAGGCTTGGCCACGAGGGGCTCATGCTACCTCCTTTTGCCTCAATCTCTTGACAGCTCTAGAAACTGAGGCTCAGAAAGGTCAGGGGTTTCATGGCAGGAAGGGGCATCAACCCAGAAGCCTGTCAATCTCTTACTGACCCCACCCTTTGCACATTCCACTAAGTGGGGCAAAGGGGCAGGGAGTGTGGGGGTCCGGGTCCATGCATTCCTCATGCCCCAGTGGGCATTTTTTCAGGTGCCCAATAGGAAACAGAACGCTGTGGAGCGAAGACTCTAAGAGGCCTACAAGGAGGAGAGAGAGGGTGAGCTGAGCTATGGTGGGTGGTGGGTGCCTGGCCCTAACTCCCTTTCTTCCATCTCCTTGGACAATTGAGGAAACTGAGGCCTGGAGTAGTGGAGGACTTGTTCAAAGCCAGGACTCTCCCCACCCCATCTCCCATAGGGTAGCTGGGAGTCGAACAGCCCTGAGGTCTGGATGGGCTGTTCCATGAGACTGGGACATCCCCACAGCAGACACTGGTTCAGGCGGTGCCTGGACTCGGGCCCTCCAGGGGCCTGAAGGCTGCCAAACAGGCCCAATTTGCTGTGCTAATGGGTGCTTTATGCTGCTTCGAGCCTCCACACACCCGCTGCTGGGGGCCGGGCCAGCAACAACAGAACAGACTCTAATTATGTCAAGCCACATCCTGCCGCCCTGGCTGAGCCATCAGCCGAGGTGCCTGGCATTCAGCAGCTTACTCCAGGCTGGTTCTGGGCGGAGCCGATCAGAGGCTGGAGCTGGAAGGTGAGCCATCTGTAACTCCTGCCTCACACACACGCCACCTTTCTCACCCCTCCTACCCAGAAATTGTGTGTAGAATTGTGTCTCCCTCAAGAAAGATATGTTGGGGTCCCGCCATGCTAGTGCAAGCTAAGGCACCACTGAACAGAGGAGAAAAAATCGTGGTGTGGGCATCCTCCCAGGGTACTTTCTCACTTTCTCTCTCTCTCTCTCTCTCTCTCGTGAGCACACACGACCTTCGGAAAATTTATGTATTTATTTTAAAAAAATTGTTTTGAAGAGGTTTTTTTTGCTATAGGGCGTGTGTGCTCGCCAGACAGACAGAGAGAGAGACAGAGAGACAGAAAGCGAGAAATCACCCCCCAGGGGGGATGGTCACGCCGCAATCCCTACTCCTCCATTCTCCTCTCGGGATCTTGGGCACGCACGCAGACGCGCCCGGCGTGAGTTTTAAGCCACCGGGTCCGGGACACGAACCGCGGTCGACTACATGGGAGTCTAGCGACATAGCCATTACGCTAACTGCTGGTCCCTATTTAAGAAATTTTTTAGAGATTTTTTTTTTTCTATAGGGTGTGTAGGCTAGCCAGAGAGACGAAGAGATAGAAAGCGAGAAATCACCCCCCAGGATGGATGGTCGTGCTGAATCCCTTCTCCTCCATTCTCCTCTCGGGATTTTTGGGCATGCAGGCATGCACATGCACCCAGCATGAGTTTCAATCCACCCGTCCAGGATGCAAACTGTGGTCAACCATATAGGAGTCCAGTGCCTTAACCACTATACCACCTGCTGGCCCCTTGGTAAATTTATTTCAAAAAAAAGAAGGAGAGAAAGAGGAAGCAGAGGAGAAGGAAGAAGGAGAAATTTGAACACAGACACATGCAGAGAGGAAGATGATGTGAAGACAGAAAGAAACCATCTGCAAATGGAGGTATGCCTGAGGCTACCAAGACCTAGGAGAGAGGCCCAGAGCAAATTCTTCCTCACAGGATTTAGAAGGAACCACCCTGGCCACACCTGGAGGAGGGACTTCTGGCCTCTAGAACTGCAAGACAAAAAAAAAACCAAAACCTCATTGGTTAGGTCTCCTGGTTTCTGGCACTTTGCTACAGCAGCCCAGAAACCAGTGTATGCAACGATCTTAATTCACATTTACCTGATTACTAGTGGGGTTGAGCATATCCTCTTACGTTTGTTCTTATTTTTTATTCTTATATGAAATTCCTACTCTAGACTTTTAGCTAATTTTACATTGAATTTTTTTTCTTATTTCTATACAGAACCTTCTTATTAGTTCTTTTTTCCTTCCCTTTCATGAGAGAGAGAGAAACAGGGATTCATGACAGGCCTTGCCATGCCACAATCCACCCCCAGCCTTCCAGCCAGCCAGGATCATGGCCATGCCCGCAGGTGCACCAGCATGTTCAGGCTGACCTGGGAATCAAACCTGGGCCTTCCCTATATGGCTTCAGTGATGCCCAGTGGTGTCCTACCACACATACCACAACTCCTGGGACTCCTTATTTATTTCTTTAAAATTTTTAAAAAATCATTCATAATAGAGTGAATGTATTAGAGAGAGAGTGAGAGAGAGAGAACGAGAGAGAGAGTGAGAGGGATGAGCACCCTCTACAGGGTCCGATCACTTGGGGGAGGAATGACAGCACCATTCCCTCCCCAGTCCTGTGACTGGTTGGATCCCGGGCACTTGCACATGTGCCCGACATGTTTCAGGATGATGGGGCCAGGGATTTGAACCGCAGTACCCATGAGGGATCCAACTTCTCTCCAGCAGCACTTCACTGCTATACCATGGAGCCAGTCCCTTAGTTATTCTGTATACCAAACTTCGGTTGTATCTCCTCTCAGTTTGTAGTTTGTGTTTTTACCTTCTCCAGTATGTTGTTTGATGAGTAAAAGTTCTCAGTTTGAATGTAGCCAACCCCTCCACCCTTTCTTTGATGTTCAGTTTTTCCCATGCCTTCCTTATTAACAGCAAACGACATTGACGATTAGATACTAATTGTTCAGGGATAAGCTGAATTATGTCATAGTCTCATAAGGAAATTCTATACTGCAGGTAAAAATCATATTTCAGAGGAATTTTATGATCTAAAACATAATCACATTATATTAAGTACAGATAGCAAGTGACGCAATACTACACAGAATTCTATTTGTGTGTGTGTGTGTGTGTGTGTGTGTGTGTGTGTGTGTGTATGTGTGAGGATGATCCCAAACCTCCACTTTTCATTAGACTTAGAATAAAGATCCATCAGGCCAGCTAGCTGGTGTGGTGGTTAAGGTGGCTGGGTCCCACGTGAGCAGTTCTGTGTTCAAGTCTGGACCCTACAACGTAGAAAAAATGTGCCAGGAGTGTGTATGTGAGTGCTCAAAATCCTGAGAGAATAGAGGAGAAGGGATTCCAGCATGGCCATCTCCTCTTGGGGACAATTTCTTACTTTCTCTCTCTGTCTCTGTCTCCGGTGAGTGCATGCACCCTATAGCAAAACTAAAAAAAAATTAATAATAATCAAAAAATTAAAGATCAGCTAGCAGATGGCGTAACAGTTATGCCACTGAATTCCTACATGGGTGACAGTGGTTCAAGTCTCGGACCTGGTGGCTTGAAACACACTGATGTGTGTGCATGTATGACCAAGATCCCAGGAGGAGAATGGAGGAGAAGGGATTGTGGCATGGCTATTCCCCCTGGGATGTGATTTCCCGCCTTCCCTCTCACTGTCTCTGTCTCTTTATCTAGTGAGGACATGCACCCTAAGACAAAAACCTCTCAATAAAGAGAAATATATATTGGGGAAGGCCAGTGGAGTGCGATGCTCAGTGAGACTGGGGCTCGGCGCCGTGCACTGGACTCTCCTTTCCCTCTGCCCTCGCCCTGTCTCCCTGAGACCTGGCTGCAGGGTGGCTGTGCCTCATGTACATCTTGCGACCATTCCCTTACCTCTTGGAATTGGCCCATGTCCGGGGCTGTTCCAGAGGCACAAGCCGCTCTCCACGTCGGCATCCCGATCAGAAGCACTAAGCGAATGTACAAGCTCTGGTGATTCTGCTAATCGATAACCTGACCTTCTATTGTAATCTCTGAACAATGTGTAGAAACCAGGCCACTGCCCTGGAGAAGGGAGCTGTGTGGGTCTCAAGGTGATGTATGGACTCTTTGATCTCAGGGCACAGTAACCTGAGCCTGTGCCCCACGCTGGCTCGGCCATTCTCTGCCTGGCAGGCAGCTGAGCACCCTGCCCTGCCTGCGTGGCAACAAGCCCATGCCTTCCCCTGCTGGGTGCATTCTTTTGGATGGCTAAACATTACAGGTAAGCTCTCTCAGATTTGGGGCTCCCTCAATTCACCGATCCACATGGAAAAGCTCTGGGTTTGCATCTGAAGACTTCCATGAACACACCAGGATTCATGATCGAGATCCAGAAGAGACTGGGTGATTTGAGGTGTTGAGACCCTGCTGGGGATACAATCTCTCCATCTCTTGTCTCCCTCTCTCTTTATGTCTCTCATTCATGGAAGAAATAAATAAATACACTTTCAAAAAAAATTATCTTGGGGCCAGCAGGTGACATGATGTTTAGAGCACTGGACTCTCACATGACCGACTGCAATTTGAGTCCCAGACCTGGTAGCTTGCTTTCTCACTTTCCCTCCATTTCTCTCTTTCTCTGTCTCTGGTGAGTGCATGTGCCCTGTAGCAAGTTTTTTTCCTTGCTAATTTTTTAAAAAGAATTATTTATTTATTTAATTCCATTTGTAATTATTGTCTTTTAAATTTGACCAGAGGGGGAGAGAGAAAGAGAAAGGGACAAAGCAAGCTTCCAGGTCCAGGACTCAAACCATGGTTGGCCATGTGGGAATCCAGTCCCTTTAACCACCATGCCACCTGGAGGCCCCTCCTTGCTCATTTTTTTTTGTCTCTTTTCATTCTTCTCTTATCTATCTTATCTATTTGTAAGCAATCTTTTTTTCAATCTTACTCATCTGGAAGTCTTTCATTTTTTTTTCTTCTTCTTTATTTCTTTTTCTTTTTTTAAAACTTAATTTATTAATTTTACATTTTTCACTGAACATCATCACAGCATACAAAATGCAATTTCTTATCCAGAATATATTGTATAGTGCTTAATCATACATGTTATCATCAATGAATAATTTTCCATTTCTCATTTCTTGTATATATATATTTCCCCCTATTTCTCACCCTCTACCATTTTCCACCCTCCTCCTACACTGTCTCTGGTATCTGCAGTTGCTTTCTATTCCTTTTTAATTTTTCCCCATGTTTTATTGATTCACAAAATATCTTAATTAATCTAACTTCTTTCAATAACAAATCCAGCTGATATATAGATGTCTGTGAACACATGTTGACTTTAAGCATGAAACTGTGAGTAGAATGAATTTACTATAAGGTAGCACCTACCTGAGGCTATATAGCTTACTGTGGTCATTAAATAGGTATTTTTAAATATATTTTTTAATTTCAAGAAAGGCAGTTTTAGCTTTAAAGAATCAGAATAAAAAAAGTTAAGAGAACTTTGCTTAAAAATGAGAAATAGTGATTGACTGTTTAAAAAGATAATTGGAATAATAGTAATAATGATCAGGAAAAACAATGAAAAGATATTGAATGATGAAGTGGGGATTTTAATGTCTCTGTATTCACTGACATGCATGGTATTCCCTTTTGAAAAAGCAATGTAATACACTGTAAAGTTATATGCAATTTAATGTAATATAAACAAGATCATAATGATAATAAATAATTTTTTTTAAAAAAGAGAACTTTGTTTAAGACTTAAAGCCAGGAAACAGGTTAGAATTCTGTTCAAATAGTAGGTACATGGACCTGTCCACAACTCAAGAGAAGACAAAAATCCTTAACTCTAGAAAACAAAGCATAGAAGATCAGTAATGTTTTAGTCAAAAGTCATAAAATTCTTTTTCACCAGTGAAGACTCATGTATTTAATCTATCTTCTGTTGTGATCCAATCTCTCTGTTTAAATTCTGGATGAAAACGTTCAACTCTGGACTTGTCCCTACTATTAAGCTGGACATTTCCTTAGTTGTTTTGAACTCTTTTTTCTGTGTGTCTGATTTTAGTTTTCCTGAGATTGCACCTCCTTCAGAACTTCTTGGAGAATTGGTCTGGTGTCTGTATGTTCTTTCGGGTTTTGTTTATCTCACAGTGTTCTTGTCTTCTCTTCCATATGAAGGATAATCTTGCCGGGTATAGTATTCTTGGTTGAAATTGTTCCCCACTCAACACTTTGAGTATATTTTCCCATTCTTTCCTTGCTCACATTGTTTCCAATGACTGGTCCACTGCCAGCCTGATGGGGTATCCTTTGTAGGTAATTTAAGGTTTCTCTCTTGCCAATCTTAGTATCCTGACTTTGTGGTTTTGGTCAATCTGGCTATAAATGTGTCTTGGAGAAGATCTTAGGTTGATCCTATTTGGGGTCCTTTGTATTTCTTGGGTCCAGATCTTTGAATGCCTCTCTAGGTTTGGAAAGTTTTCTTCTAGGATTTCATGAAATAGATTATCAGTGCCCTTATTAGTCTCTCCACCTTCTGGGATACCGATTATCCAGATGTTTGGATGTTTAATGGTATCTAGTGATTTTCATATATTATTCTCATTTTTTAGACTCTTTTCTTAGTTCCCATGGTGGATTTTATTAGTCCAACAATTCTATCTTCTACATCTGAGATTCATTTTCATATATTATTCTCATTTTTTAGACTCTTTTCTTAGTTCCCATGGTGGATTTTATTAGTCCAACAATTCTATCTTCTACATCTGAGATTCAATTTTCTATTTGATCTAGTCTACTTTTAATACTTTCAAGGGAAGCTTTGACTTCCTGTGTTATAGCCTTCATCTCTAAGAGTTCCATTTGATTTTTTTCTATAGTGTGTATTTCCTCTTTCAGATCTTGGAAGAACTTCCTCACCTCCTGGAACTTGTTGGCTCTTTTCTCCTCCGTCTTCTGGAGTTCACTGTCTCTCTTTTCTTCCATCTCTATTAGCTTTGTCACTATGAATACTCTAAATTCTTTATCTGACATTTCTGTGAGTTCCATTGTACTGTCTGTGGATGAAGGGGAGTTATTCTCTTCCCTTGGGGGAGAGATGTTTTCTTGGTTTCTCATATTTCTTGTGCCTCTGTGGTGATTTCTATTCATTTCTTCCTAATTTCTAGAAATTTGATCTGGGCAATCAGAGGTGTGCAGGAGGAGATGATCTGCAAATTCTTTGCTGTTCCATTTTTCTCTCTTTGTGCGGCAGATTCCGTGGGAATTGAGGAATATGTTGATTCTCACTGGATTCTCATGTAGTCAGCCGTAGTTTGAGTCCCAAGCCCGGTGGCTTAAAACTCATTCTGGGCACATGACCAAGCATGCCTAAAATCCCAAGAGGAAACTGGAGGAGAAGGGATTGTGGCATGGCCATCCTTGCTGGGGGGGAGGGGGTAATTTCTTGCTTTCTGTCTCTCTGTCTCTCCCTGTCTCTCCAGCAAGCACACGTACCCTATAATAAAAATCTCTCTCTAAAAAAAAAAAAAAAAAAAATAGTGTGCTGAGCTCATTCATACAGGGAAGAAAGGAGCCCTTTACTGCTAAAGAGGGGTTCAAAGGGGGCAAGACCAAAGACAAACTGTTAAAGGGAACAGTTTCACCTTGACTTGAAAGTGGCCTGTGCTGCTTCAGAGAAAGAAACGATGAGAACGGTGCTCACTTTGGTGGGATGTGGTTAGTGCTTGTCCTTTGAAGGGTGTTCCCTGCAGTCTTCTCTGGGAGGGGCCTGAGCCAGCCTGGGGCGCCTATCTTTGACCCCCAGCGAGGCACCAGAATGGATGGGGGGAGAGCAGGGAACTGAGGAGGGTCACAGTTTCCCTATTAGAGAAGGTTAGAAACCACAGTCCATTGGAAGGCCAGACTTTGAGATTTGCACTGAAGTTATGACAAATGCCCTCATTTATTTACATTATCTACTTCAGTGCTGGTAGGTGGGGGAGTACCTACAAAGATAGGAAGGTGGAGTTAAAGACTCCCTATGCCAGAGTTTGTGTCATGCCTGTTCTAGAGCCAAAGGAATGGGGGATTTCTTTCTCTAGAGGGGAGAGGAGCCAACTAGAGGTAGGGAGACCGGGCCAGGATAGATCAGATGGAGGGTCTTAATAAGAGAAAGGGAAGTGGGAAGAGAGAGCGGTCGAGAGGGAGTTCCTTCCCCTCTGGAGGACACCTCCTCACTGAGAATGGACAGCATGGGGGCTCCTGCTTCCTTCTGCCACACTGTACTGCTGTCCAGGGTCCCCAGGCTTGGGTGGACCCAGTCCTGCCATTCTCACCTTGCTCTTCCCCTGCCTGGGTGTCTGTTGTGGCTCATCGTACGTGTCGACTTGGCTAGGCTATAGTGCCCAGAGTTTTGGTGAAATATCATTCCCAAGTGTTTCTGAGAAGGTGTTTTTTTGGTGAGATGGACACACAAATCGTGGACTTTGAATAAAGAGACCCTTCTCCCATGATGTGGGTGGGCCTCATCTAATCAGCTGAAGGTCATAATAGAATGAAGACTGACTTCCGAGCAAGAATGAAGTCAGCCTTTGCACTTGAACTACAACATCAGCTGTTCCCCAGGTCTGCCAGCTCACCCTGCAGATTTTGGACTTACAATTGTATCTCTGAATCAGTCAATTCCTTAAAACCTGTGTGTGTGTGTGTGTGTGTGTGTGTGTGTGTGTGTGTAAATACTATTGGTTCTGTTTCTCTGGGGAAACCAGACTGATACAGGGACTGAACAGGAGCTTGCCATGCCTTTTTGGAAGAAATATTGTGGGAATCAGGTGTGCCTGGGCTGCCTTGGGGCAGAGGGAGAAATCAAATCCACCCAGGTAAGAATGCTAGGTAGTGAGTTTCCTGGCAATGCCACAAGCAGGCTTGGGAGGAGGTGCTGGATTAAGCGCATGGTAAGTGCTCAGTGAGTATCAGCCCAATGAGTGGTAAGTGAATGAAGGTTGAGAAGGAAACCTCCACCCTGGAGGAAAGACAAAGACTAAACTGGCCAAAGACAAGAAAGGGGTCTTCCCCATCCCTGACCCACCTCAGAGCCCCACTCAGGGTTCTCAGTGAAGCCTCCAAGGTCACGATCAATTTCCCGCCCAGCCCCGGGTGACCTCAGGGTTCTCACGCTATGGGGAGCCTGCGAGGCGCCCTAATGAACCAGGGAATTGTTTGAAGTCCCGGCACCTTCTAAGGATTCGGTTTAACAAGCTGGGTGCTTTGGACACCTGTATAAAAGACGCTATATAAAGACGTGAGATAATTACCAATTAAAGCAAGTTTTCTTAGAAACAGGAAGGTCCATTTGCCAAGAGTAAACAGTGGGGGCAAGTCCTGCCTGGGCACGGGCCCTGACAGTGGAGAAAGTTGTTCTGGGTGGGCTCAGAAGTCAGCCTGAGCCAGAGCAAGGGGTCGCATGAGCGGGGGCCCCCCAACCCCAACCACAAGGGCAAGTTAGCACAGATCACAGCAGGGGCCCCATGGACATTACCCTCCAACCTGCCTAGCAGTGAGGGAGGCTTTACTGGACCAGCCCGGAGGAGGGGGCCATTCCATCTAACTCGGAACACCCCACCCTCACATCCTCTGTAGTGGGTAGCCTAAACGAAGAGACAAACAGGGGGCCCTGTAAATCCCTTTTCATTGATTTTGCAGCATCGATTGAGTTCTCCTGTGTGACACTAGGTGCTCAGGACACATCTGTGGACAAGAGAGGAGTGTGCCTGCCCTTGGAGGGCTGGCCTCCAGTAGAGAAAGACTTCTGTGAGTTTTACAACAGACTAGATGCTCAGCGCTTTCCCTAGGCCAGCTTTTCTCTCTCTTTCTTTTTCTCCTCTCTCTCCCGCCCCCCGCCCCCCATAGGGTGCATGTGCTCATTGAAGAGAGAGCTAGAGATGAAAAAAAGAGAGAAAGTGAGAAATCACCCCCCAGTGGGGATAGCCACACTGCAATCCCTTCTCCATTTTCCTCTTGCGATTTTGGGCACACACGCGCACGCTCCTGATGTGATTTTTGCTGGGTCTGAGACTTGAACCTTGCAGTCTAGGCTGGCTCATTTGATCTTCCACAGCCCAAGAAAGCGGTCTATCAGGGACCTCATTTACAAATGAGGATACTGAGCCTCAGAAGAGACCAGATGACTCCCCAAGATCACCCAGCTAGTGGATAAGAAACTAGGGTGCAACCTGGAAGCCCTCTGTGATTACAACAGCCTATCCTGACAACCACCACCTGGCCACCTCAAATTAAGAGCTATATTTCAGAACTTGCCTACATGAAGAGTCTCCAAAAAGTTCATGGAAGATGTATACTATGAAAAACTATGCATAGATTTCAAAAATTTTGTACCAAATAAACTCATGCTTTAATTCTATTTTTCTGCAACCTTTTTTTTTTTTTTTTTTGAGAGGTTTTCGCTACAGGGTGCGTGCGCTCGCCAGAAAGACAGAGAGAGACATAGAGATAGAAAGCAAGAAATCATCCCCCCAGGGGGGATGGCCACGCCGCAATCCCTTCTCCTCCATTCTCCTCTCGGGATCTTGGGCACGCACGCACACATGCCTAGCATGAGTTTAAGCCACCAAGTTCGGGACTTGAACCGCAGTTGGCTACATGGGAGTTCAGCGACATAGCCATTACGCTAACTGCTGGTCCCTCTGCAAACTTTTTGAAGTCTCTAGATTATCAGTAATCTGTGGAACAAAACTCAAGGTAGGTGTTATTTTCCCCATTTAAAAAAAAAAAAATTGGTTTAGGGTACATACACTCACTAGAGAGAGACAGAGAGGAAAAGAGAGAGAATGCGAGAAGGCACCCCCAGGAAGGATGTTCACAGTGCAATCCCTTCTCCTCCATTCTCTTCTTGGGATCTGGGACACACACACACACACACACACACACACACACACACGCCCAGCATATTTTTCAAGTCACCGGGTTCAGGGCTCAAACCACGTAGCTGGCTATGTGAGATCCAGCTGCCTGAACCACTGTGCCATGCTGCCTGACTGGCCCACTTTTCCTATTTTGGAGATGAGGCAATTGAGGCCTAAAGCTAAGTAATTTGTCCAAGGTCATACTTAGTAAGGAAGGACCCAATATTTAAACTGAGGTCTGTCCTAACCAGCAGGAAGGAAGGGAAGAAGGGAGCGAGGAAGAAAGTTAAGGAGGAAAGAAGAGGAAGTCACAAATATCTTGGGCACAAGAATTCCAAATCATTGGTGTATGCACTCCACCCTCAAAGGGGCGGAACGGGACTCCTTATGTATGGACCGCACACAATGCCTCCTTCCGAAGAGTACTTCAGGTACGGAGTCACTGGCAAACACGAGCTCAGTCATGTGACGGAGGCTGCCTTCACAGTGACAGGTCATCTCAATACTCTGTTCACTTCTCCTTCCTTCCCAAGAGAACGCCGACTCTGAGAGGGCTATCAGTGTGCCCAATACAATAGTACATTTCTCAGTCTCTCTTGAAGATGGAGTTCTCCGGGTGACTAAATCCTTGCCTGTGATATGCAACAGGCATTGGGTGCCATTTCTAGGAGGCACAGACTCAGATGCATCTTTTACACTTCCCACTTCTCTTTGCTGTTTCTGAGGGGATAATGTGATGGCTGGAGCAACAGCAGCTGTCCTGATGCTAGAAGGGGACTTTGAAGATGGAAAGCAGGACCAGCAGTTGGCGTAATGGCTATGTCGCTGAACTCCCATGTGGCCAACTGCAGTTCAAGTCCTGGACCTGGTGGCTTAAACTCACGCTGGGCACGTGTGCATGTGTGCCCAAAATCCTGAGAGGAGAATGGAGGAGAAGGGATTGCAGTGTGGTCATCCCCCCTGGGAGGTGATTTCTCGCTTTCTGTCTGTTTCTCTCTTTCTGGTGAGCACACGTGCCCTATAGCAAAAAACTCTCCCCCCTCCAAAGGAAAGCAAACACTACAGATGAAGAGCAGAGAAGCAGCAGGGACATGAAGATCATGATGGAGTTAGGAATCTCTTGTTTCTGGACTGCTCCCCCATCTTGTTTAAGCCACTATGTTCAGGGAAGGATTGTATGACCTACAGTCAAATACAATTCCCAGTTGTTACACAATACAGAGCAGTGAAATGTGATACTCTGAGAGGCAGTCCTATATGAGAAGGTCCCCGGTTCAAACCCTGAGGCGTCCCTGAGAGTACCAGTTACATATGTTCCCATGAGCTAGGGCTCCTGCCTCCCTCCCAGCTCTGCCAGCACCCCTGCCACGCCAGGCCCTGGAACCAAGACTGTGCCACCTCTTCGTGTCTTGCAGAATCAATTCAGCCACTTCTGCACGGCCTCGGACCACTGCTCTGGCTCAGCCCAGAGGAGCTGGGGCACCGTTTCCCAGCAAGTGTGTTTGTTTCCCAGCCTTGTTTACAGTTGTTGAACTATTTTAGTCAAATTAATTAAATACATGCTAAATCCTCTCCAAATTGTTGTGTGATAAATTAAAGATGCTAAGATTGTGAAATACACAACAAAACCTGTTTATTCTGGTAAAAGCCCACACGACAGCTCCAAATCACGCACCAGACAGTCCAGGTGGCCTCCACTGTCTAGGGGCATCAGAGCAGGGTTGACCCTGCAGTGGCCTGGGTCCCAAGGCATCCTACAGTCCCATAAGGGTGATTCAGGTGATTCAAGGCTCAGAAGTGGCCCTGGCCAGCAGAGAGCCTGGCACATGACTACCAGGAGCACCGAAGGCAGTGTCCTTCCCCAGAATCCGCTGTAGGACTTCCTGCTGCCCCGTAGGTGGGCACCTCGTAGAAGGAGCAACAGCTAGGATTGATCTGAGGTCACGGTGCACGCAGCGTTTCACACAATCCTCAGGCAGCTCTGTGAGGAGGGGTGCAGAGGAGGACGTGGAGATGCACAGAGTAACTGGTCAGGTCCACATAGCTCAGGATGTGGAGGGGCCTGGATGGGAGGAGCCACCCAGCTGCAGAGACTGTGCTGGTGACCACTATGCACACTGGATCCTCTTGCAGCTCTGGATACCCGTCCCAGACTCGGCTTTGGCAGAACCAGCCAAAGCTATCCCATCAGTGCCCTCAGAAGCGTAGGTGATGGCTGGAGTGACAGCAGCTCATTAAGAGGGTGATGGAGTTAGGAATGGGCAAGGCCGTACTCCAGAAGCTCTCTGGGATCCAGGACACACACTCCCATCTGCCTCACTGCTCCTGCTCTGGGCAAAATGGGAGCATGGCAGGCCACCTACAAGAAACCCCTTCAGTCACGCAGGGGCCTTTGTAACTCCCAGGACAAAGAAAGCGTGCCTGTTCTCACCAGAGGGGCGGAGACCCAGTTATCTCTGTGAGCGTCTGCGCGCCTGTTGCCTAAGCGCCCGTTCCTGAGCGCATGGATGTGCACATTAAGTGATCCCACAGCCCTGGCCCATGTGAGTCCCTCGCAGGTCCTGGAGGCTTGTTTTACTGTTTCCATCTTGTGGATGAGGAGACTGAGGTCTAGGGAAGACAAGGGACTTGGTCATACAGAGTCAGTGGTAGAACTAAATTCAGACCCAGAAAATGCTGGACTGCTGGCACCCAAATCCCAGACCCTACTCCGGTGCCTCCTGGGCTTAACCAGACAGTCTGGGTGTCTTGGGGCCCAGAGCCCACTTAACAGAGATCAGCAACAGGCTCATGGCTTCTGCCCCTGTGATGTGGGCATGGCTGTTGCTAAGAACCTCAAAGCAATTATTCATTTAAAAAATACATCGTCAGGGCCAGATGGTGGCTCAGTGGTAAAACATGATGCTCTGCAAGGGAATCCCAGATGAGCAGGTTCCTGGTTCAAGTCCAGAGACCTCCTTGAATACACCAAGCACACGTATGCCTATGATCCTGCGCTGGCTGAGGGGGAGGGTGGATCAGAGCACCAGGACCTGTGGGGACTGATGTCTCTCTTGCGCACTCTCTCTCTCTCTTCCTCACTCATAGAAGAAATGAATAAATAAACTTTGGGAGGGGAAAAAAGAAAAGAAAATATCTCATAAACTCTAAATCCCAAAAAGGGTGGTGGTGCCTGGTGATGCTGAAGAAGAGGCCGAGAAGAGCCAGGGGAGCCCGGCAGGCAGCGCCCACGGCTCCTTCTTGTGCTTCTGCTCTATGCGTGTGGCCTGCACTGTCCAGAGCCCAGCGCCCCACTGCTCCGAGCTTTCTTGGGAAAGGGGCAAGGCCCACATTCTTGGGACACTCTGGCCACCCGCTCCCGTGTGTCTCTGAGTGGTGACCTTGGCTCTTCACAAGCCCTTCAGTGACAGGCTGACCATGGGTTCTGGCTGTTCTGTGGTCCTCAGCCCATTTCTTCTCGTTATACTCGGTGAGACTCCAACCTCCTCCCCTCCTCCCCACAGACAGCCTTCCTCAGGCACCTCCCCAGCCCATGCTGGGGCAAGCTGGGACTGGGATGTAGCAGGGTGGGGCAGAGAGCCTGCTACCTGGTTAGTCATGGGCAAAGGGAGACAGAGTGAAAAGGTCACTGCCAGGTCGGTCCAGTAGCCTAATGGTTAAATGAACCAGATCCCATATGGTTGACCATGGTTTGAATCCTGTCCCTGGCAGCTTGAAAAGCATTTCAGGCATGTGTGCACACCTGTCCCAAATCCCAAGATAGAGAAATGGGGGAGAAGGGGTTACGGCATGACCATGCTCCATTCAGGCGTGCTTTCTCTCTCCTCTCCTTCTTTCTTTGACTCTCTGCACTCTCTTTCAATTAAAAAAAAAAAAAAAGTCACTGTCCTCCAGCAAGACAGACACGTGATACCCAAGGACCCTCACAGAGCCAGCGGGGAGTGATTGGCTCTGCCTGGGGTGAGGGGCAAAGGTTTGAGCAGAGTTGACACTGAAACCAAAGTTTTGAAGACTAAGTAGACATTTTCCAGACAGAGGGACCAGCAGTTAGCGTAATGGCTATGTCGCTGGACTCCATGTAGTCGACCATGGTTTGAATCCTGGACCCACTGGCTTAAATTTACGCCGGGTACATGTGCATGCATGCCTAAGATCCCAAGAGGAGAATGGAGGAGAAGGGATTGCGGTGTGGCCATCCCCCCTGGGAGGGGGGTAATTTCTCATTTTCTGTCTCTATCTTTCTGACGAACACACACACCTATAGCAAAAACCTCTCCACCACCACCCCCCCCAAAAAAAAGAAGAAACTTTCTAGACAGAGGAGTGGAGCAGGAAGGGGCGTGGTGGACCAGGCCTGTTTGCGGGCTGCTGCCTTTCCCTCCTACTTTCCCAGGAGCAATTATTGGAGACACAGATTCCACAGGGGACACTATTCATCTAGAAGACAGGGCGCAGGTCAAGGAGCTGATGGAATTTTGTCTATAAAAGTGGCGAGTGCCAGGCCCTGGGGCCAGGAGTGAGGGTTGAGTCCAAGGCAGACCAGAGGCCAGCAGCTGCCAGTTCGTCCTTGGCCTCTAGAAACCAGAGAAGATGATGATGCAGTGCAGGCAACAGGTGCTAGAGACCTGGGCCCAGGGAGCACCAGAGGAGGGCACCAATTAGGGGGACACTAATGGGATCAAGTCAGCAGAAGTGGAGAGCAATCGTGACTGAGGAAGAGGGATGGTCCAGGCTGCCCCCACTTGTTCTGCTGGGGGCAGTGGGGAGGGATCAGTGGGCCCCCAGGGAGGCAGAAGCACCGTGAATAAGAATTAGTCTTTGGGGAGCCAGAGGGAGGCAGGGTGGTAACACAACAGTCTGCGAGGCTGACCCACATGGGAAGGCCCTGGTTTGTACTCAGAGACCTCCCTGAACACCCAGAGCATGCACATGATTCAGGGCTGGCTGAAGTTGGAGGTGTATTGTGGGGTCAATATCCTGTTGGGGGTTCTCTCTCTCTCTCTCCTCTCTCTCTCATGAAAGAAAGAAATAAACCTTAAAACAAAAGAGAAGAATCCGTCTTGACACGACTGAGCAGGTCTGCAAAAGGAAAGAAGAGTGTTTTACCAGGGACCAGGGAAAGTGACCAGCCAGCCCTCCGGAAGCAGGGGTGCTGTGAGCAATTGGAGCTTGCAGAGGAAGCAAGGTGGATCCAGCTGCCAGAGTAGGAGGCCAGGGCCAGCGTAGAGGGCAGCAGAAATCTGCGGAAGGCTGTCGACTCTTTGTAGCTAGAGACGAGTGTTTGGTGGAAGGCCGGGCCACTGTGGGTCAGCCTGGCCAGTCATCAGGAAGATGAGCTGGCTGTGCACTGGGGAGAGGACACGCAGAGGAAAGGCCAAGGACGAACTGGCAGCTCTGGCCTCTGTCTCTCTGCACCACCAGCTAGCTCCGAGCACAGCATTCTTTTAGTCCACCTCTAACTCTGACCCACAGAGGGGAGGGGATGTGGGGAAACGAGGCCCCAGCTAGGGCAACTTGACCAGCACAAACCACCCCAGGGGAAACACAGCCATAGCTGAGACCAGGCACCTGGGACGGGGCAGGATCAAGGCTCCTAGGATGGTTGTATATGCTGTTCATTGCTCAAGGGCACCTGGTTAATGGGTCAATAGGGACTAAACGCCTCAGTGTGACGCTCTATCTACCTGAAGGGAGAGATGCTGTTTCCCGATTTGTGTAAGATATGCTTTGAGCTTGGGCAGGTGGGAAGAGGATGTACTCCAGCCAGAATAGGAGCTATCTGAGCATCTTCAGATGAGCTTCCCTGAGCATCTGTCTTCTCCATCTTTGACCAGCTGGGGAAGGGGCCATCTCCCTGTGAGGGTCCCCCACACAGGGTCGTTGTTAAATAGTGCATGCACATGATTCAGGGCTGGCTGAAGTTGGAGGTGTATTGTGGGGTCAATATCCTGTTGGGGGTTCTCTCTCTCTCTCTCCTCTCTCTCTCATGAAAGAAAGAAATAAACCTTAAAACAAAAGAGAAGAATCCGTCTTGACACGACTGAGCAGGTCTGCAAAAGGAAAGAAGAGTGTTTTACCAGGGACCAGGGAAAGTGACCAGCCAGCCCTCCGGAAGCAGGGGTGCTGTGAGCAATTGGAGCTTGCAGAGGAAGCAAGGTGGATCCAGCTGCCAGAGTAGGAGGCCAGGGCCAGCGTAGAGGGCAGCAGAAATCTGCGGAAGGCTGTCGACTCTTTGTAGCTAGAGACGAGTGTTTGGTGGAAGGCCGGGCCACTGTGGGTCAGCCTGGCCAGTCATCAGGAAGATGAGCTGGCTGTGCACTGGGGAGAGGACACGCAGAGGAAAGGCCAAGGACGAACTGGCAGCTCTGGCCTCTGTCTCTCTGCACCACCAGCTAGCTCCGAGCACAGCATTCTTTTAGTCCACCTCTAACTCTGACCCACAGAGGGGAGGGGATGTGGGGAAACGAGGCCCCAGCTAGGGCAACTTGACCAGCACAAACCACCCCAGGGGAAACACAGCCATAGCTGAGACCAGGCACCTGGGACGGGGCAGGATCAAGGCTCCTAGGATGGTTGTATATGCTGTTCATTGCTCAAGGGCACCTGGTTAATGGGTCAATAGGGACTAAACGCCTCAGTGTGACGCTCTATCTACCTGAAGGGAGAGATGCTGTTTCCCGATTTGTGTAAGATATGCTTTGAGCTTGGGCAGGTGGGAAGAGGATGTACTCCAGCCAGAATAGGAGCTATCTGAGCATCTTCAGATGAGCTTCCCTGAGCATCTGTCTTCTCCATCTTTGACCAGCTGGGGAAGGGGCCATCTCCCTGTGAGGGTCCCCCACACAGGGTCGTTGTTAAATAGT
>NW_006159974.1:1494048-1495868 GCF_000334495.1 Tupaia belangeri chinensis | reverse complement strand
CCTCCTGCAAGTACACATGCCCTCTGGCAAATTAAAGCAACAACAACAAAAAAAAGCTGGACTAACCAATGAGGTTCAGGACTTATGGTAATGGTCCTAAAATTCCTAGAGGGCCAAGTGAGGCCCAAGGGAGTGGTACTGAGGGAACAGAGGCCAGCATACCCAGAGGGAGAATTTTGCCCTGAGCAGAGCTGTTTCAGATGATCCCATCAGAGCTGCCTTTGCAAGTGATGATCTCCCTGTCACTAGAGAGGGGCCAGCAGGGTTGGGTGGAGGCTTGGAGGTTAGGAGCCGGGATTTCATGAAGCCTCAGGGAGCCCTGCTTACCTGCCCCTCCTGGATGGTGAGTCAGCCCTGAGAGGACCCTGTGGATGGCAGGGCAGAGCTTCCCCCCACCCTCCCCAACCCTTTCCCCTGCCCCCTTCTTTCTGAACCAGCTTGGGTATGTACAAGATTAATTTCATGTTTGTGCAAAGCAGGGGATTAGAAGAAATGGAGACTGAAGTTCTCCGTAAGTTGTAAGAAAACACATTCTAAAAAAAGACTGGCAAAATCGCTCGAGTCCCAGCTGAATGGGATACATACTGCCAACAACTCAGAGCTTTTCACTGGGAATTTCTTTCATTCTCTGAAGTCTCAGAATAAACACCCTTGAGCTCTGGGGATGATAAAAGACAGCATGGTGGGGTGGCCTCCATCCTCCAGAGCAGGGAGCCCCACCGTCAACTCCCGTTCTGCTGAGGTCCAGAGCACAGACCTCAGATGGAATTCCTGCCACAAAGACCACACTGGCCACTGATGGCTTCTGCAACACTTTTCAGTGCTCCTGAGGGAGCCTGAGCTCAGAGAGGGCAAGGTTCTCAGTCCAGTACCCATAGCAGGTAGCAGATTACTGGTCCAGAGTTCCTCTTCAGTACTGCCACTTGAAATGGGTTCTGGCAGACACATGGGTGTGGACAGCATGAAAAGAGAGAGGAGAGAGAGAACCAAAACCTGCCATTCATCAGAGGAGCGACTGAAACTCAAGTGGAGAGAGAAACACAACAGGCCATTGCCCTGGGCCTCGGGAAGCAATGCCTCCTCAGAGGATGGAAGGACGAGCAGAGGAGAAGGAGGGGAATTCTTGGTCCAGGGATGAAAAGCCCTGGCACATTCTGAAGTGGCACATGACTCGCTGTTGCTGAAGGGCCAGGCACAGAAAACCGGGAGGTGGAGCAGGTGGTTGGAAGAGGCTGAAGTGCAAAGACCATGGTAAGGAACATAGTCATTATCCTGAAGGTGGTGAAAAGCCATAGAGTCTTTAAGCTGGAGCCAACGTGGTTAGATTTTCACTATTCTAAGCTCATGCTTGCCTACAATATGGTGAATGATTGGAGAGAATAAGGCTACATACAGGAAGATGCTTCCAGAGAAGTGCCTGAACGAAGATGGTGACAATAGCTTTTGCAGAAATTGCTAGTGTTCACCAAAACCATGTCCTCTTCTTCCTGGGTGCATGGCTATGCTACATTTCCCAGAGTTCCTTGCAATGTGATGTGGTCTTGCGGCTGAGCTCTGGCAAATAAACATGAGAAGAAGTGATCTACACACCGTGAGGGGGTGGGGGTGGGCATAAAAACGGCCCATTTGTGGTTCTCCATACTGTTTCTCTTCCTGCCACCTGGAAGTCGATACTCAAGCTGATCTACGAAGCCACCAAGTGAAGATGGTGGAGCTGCCGTGAACATGAATAGATGCTTGGGTGGAGCATGTGGAAGGAATGATGTTTTGGAGCACGAGGAAAACCCTCTGGTCCCCCCCCCCCCGCTTTATACATATAA
>NW_006159974.1:1461688-1493852 GCF_000334495.1 Tupaia belangeri chinensis | reverse complement strand
CTCGTCCTCCCTTTCCCTCCTGCAAGTACACATGCCCTCTGGCAAATTAAAGCAACAACAACAAAAAAAAGCTGGACTAACCAATGAGGTTCAGGACTTATGGTAATGGTCCTAAAATTCCTAGAGGGCCAAGTGAGGCCCAAGGGAGTGGTACTGAGGGAACAGAGGCCAGCATACCCAGAGGGAGAATTTTGCCCAGAGCAGAGCTGTTTCAGATGATCCCATTAGAGCTGCCTTTGCAAGTGATGATCTCCCTGTCACTAGAGAGGGGCCAGCAGGGTTGGGTGGAGGCTTGGAGGTTAGGAGCCGGGATTTCATGAAGCCTCAGGGAGCCCTGCTTACCTGCCCCTCCTGGATGGTGAGTCAGCCCTGAGAGGACCCTGTGGATGGCAGGGCAGAGCTTCCCCCCACCCTCCCCAACCCTTTCCCCTGCCCCCTTCTTTCTGAACCAGCTTGGGTATGTACAAGATTAATTTCATGTTTGTGCAAAGCAGGGGATTAGAAGAAATGGAGACTGAAGTTCTCCGTAAGTTGTAAGAAAACACATTCTAAAAAAAGACTGGCAAAATCGCTCGAGTCCCAGCTGAATGGGATACATACTGCCAACAACTCAGAGCTTTTCACTGGGAATTTCTTTCATTCTCTGAAGTCTCAGAATAAACACCCTTGAGCTCTGGGGATGATAAAAGACAGCATGGTGGGGTGGCCTCCATCCTCCAGAGCAGGGAGCCCCACCGTCAACCCCCGGTCTGGTGCGGGTGGGGTGGCCTCCATCCTCCAGAGCAGGGAGCCCCACCGTCAACTCCCGTTCTGCTGAGGTCCAGAGCACAGACCTCAGATGGAATTCCTGCCACAAAGACCACACTGGCCACTGATGGCTTCTCAACACTTTTCAGTGCTTCCTGAGGGAGCCTGAGCTCAGAGAGGGCAAGGTTCTCAGTCCAGTACCCATAGCAGGTAGCAGATTACTGGTCCAGAGTTCCTCTTCAGTACTGCCACTTGAAATGGGTTCTGGCAGACACATGGGTGTGGACAGCATGAAAAGAGAGAGGAGAGAGAGAACCAAAACCTGCCATTCATCAGAGGAGCGACTGAAACTCAAGTGGAGGGAGAAACACAACAGGCCATTGCCCTGGGCCTCGGGAAGCAATGCCTCCTCAGAGGATGGAAGGACGAGCAGAGGAGAAGGAGGGGAATTCTTGGTCCAGGGATGAAAAGCCCTGGCACATTCTGAAGTGGCACATGACTCGCTGTTGCTGAAGGGCCAGGCACAGAAAACCGGGAGGTGGAGCAGGTGGTTGGAAGAGGCTGAAGTGCAAAGACCATGGTAAGGAACATAGTCATTATCCTGAAGGTGGTGAAAAGCCATAGAGTCTTTAAGCTGGAGCCAACGTGGTTAGATTTTCACTATTCTAAGCTCATGCTTGCCTACAATATGGTGAATGATTGGAGAGAATAAGGCTACATACAGGAAGATGCTTCCAGAGAAGTGCCTGAACGAAGATGGTGACAATAGCTTTTGCAGAAATTGCTAGTGTTCACCAAAACCATGTCCTCTTCTTCCTGGGTGCATGGCTATGCTACATTTCCCAGAGTTCCTTGCAATGTGATGTGGTCTTGCGGCTGAGCTCTGGCAAATAAACATGAGAAGAAGTGATCTACACACCGTGAGGGGGTGGGGGTGGGCATAAAAACGGCCCATTTGTGGTTCTCCATACTGTTTCTCTTCCTGCCACCTGGAAGTCGATACTCAAGCTGATCTACGAAGCCACCAAGTGAAGATGGTGGAGCTGCCGTGAACATGAATAGATGCTTGGGTGGAGCATGTGGAAGGAATGATGTTTTGGAGCACGAGGACCACCCTCTGGGCCCCCCCCCCCGAATTTATACATTGAAATGGGGGGAGCCATTGTAACGGTGTTGAGAGGGTAGAGGCTTAATCTGATGATGGTGTTGAAAGGCGGGACTTCTGGGAGGTGAATGGGATTGGATGAAGTCTTTAGTGAGGGGTCCCCATTACTAACTCCTGGCAGTTTTATAAGAAGAGCAGACACATGGGCATGCATGCTCTGCTCTTGCTGTGTCTCACCATGGGCTACCCTACTCCACCTGCAGACTCTGCAGAGAGCCCCCATTAACAAGAAGATAGACCTCATCAGATATAGCCCCTTGACCTTGAATCTCCAAACTTAATAACTTTTATTCTTTATATACCACCCAGACTCAGATATTTTGTTATTAAACACCAGGGAATGAACTAAAACCTGAACTGTTTCTACATGAGTGAAAAATCTTTTGAATTAAGCCATATAAGGATTTACTTATAGCAGCTAACGTTTCCCTAACTAGCATAGAAAGGAATGGAGTCAAACAACCGTAATAAAAATCTGTACTAGAACCCGTGACATTGACCTGGGAACTGGGTGGCAGATGGCAAGGTAACAGACATGTTGGGTCAGAAGGCTGGGGAGCTCTGCGGTACAGCGTTCAGTCCGTGATAACTCAGAAGGCACACTATGCACCCCTGAGTCTGCAGCTTCGGGGAAAGTGGTTCTAAAGAGGCAGAGAGGGCTGCCTAAACACCAGCCCTGGCGTTTAGAACTCACGTGGCCGACCAAGCGATTTGAACACTGGGACTGACAACTTGAGAAACAAGCTGAGAATGTGTGCATGCCTGTCAAAGATCTCGAGAGAAGTAGATGGAGAAGGGGGTGCATGACCATTCCTGGAAGGGGAAATGCTTTCTCCCCTCTTCCTCTCTCTGGCTTCTGCCTTTTTCTGACAAGTACACATGTCCTGTACGCCACCCCCCCATAAAAAAAAAAACGTATAGAAAACTATGTTGGCTACTGAGGGCTGATTTTAGTGAGATAGTATGAGAAAAGAGGAACTTGGGAACTATTTTGGCCAGTTGGTAACTAATGATAGAAGTAAATAAGTAAGAGTCCAGAAATTTGGGTCTTTGTAGTGTTTGAAAAACCAATTGTTTTTGGCTTTTAACTTCATGTATGTTATACATCATTAAAATTTACCCTTAAAAAAAAAAGGCCCTTGGAGAAAAGAAACCTTATTCAGGAAGATAGAAAATAGCTATAACAAAAACTCCAATTAACATCCCTAGAGGGATTCAATCAGTAAACAAAAAAGAGCTCTGGGAAATTAAAAATATGTTTGCTAGAAATTTTTAAATGTAATAAGAGTTCATGATTAAACTTGAGGAATGTTTCAGAAAGAAAAAAAGGAGGTGGAAGATAAAAGATTAGACACAGAGAGTCAATTGAGGAAATCTAATGGCTAACACTGGGAGTTACAGAAAAAGAGAACAGGGCCAGGCACAGTGACCCTGGACTCTTGTGGAAAGGTCCTGAACTTGTGTCCCAAGACCTTCCTGTACACACTGAGCACACACACGCATGCCCGTGATCCAAGCCGGTGAAAGCTGGAGGTGGGTCACCATGTAAAGACCCTATTGGGGGTTTCTCTCTCTCTTTCTTTTTCTCTTTCTCCCTCTGTCATGGAAGAAATAAATAAATAAACTTAAAAAGAGAGAGATACAGAGAATACATGAGGAAATACATGATCAAAGACACAGAAGAGAAATTCCCAGAACAAAAGGCCACCAGTCTTCAGACTGGACCTGGCTGAGCATGCAGCATGATAAACGCAACTACAAAGAAAGCAGGGAGAAGGCCAGTGCTGCTGGATCCACAGGAAAGATCACAGGGTTAGCCTCCCTGGCTGGCCTGGACATGCTGCACACACGCCACGATTCTGGCTGGCTGGGAGGGCGGCAGGGGTAGTGTTGAGGGTGATTCTCTGTCTCTCACTCTCATAAAAAAAATAAGAAATGCATAAACTTTGAAAAATAAAAGGCATATAACAGCATCACTGGGAAACCTCAGTAGATTTGCTAATAGTCAATAGATGATTCTAAACATTTCTGGTGGGCAGAGGTGGAAGCAAGTCACCTACTAAGAAATTATGAACCAACTAGAAATAGATCTCTCACCCACAGTCTATCAGAAAACACTGGAGCAAGACCTTTCATATTCTGAAGAGAAATTATTTTTAACCTAGAATTCTATACCCAATGAAACTAGCAAGGAAGCCCAAGGATCAAATAATTTTCTGGGTATGCAAAGTGCCAGTAAGTGTATCACTGATCCATTTATCCCAGAGGGAAAATAAGTGGTAAACCAAGACAGAGAAAAAAAATAGAATGCAGGAAAAAATGGTTCCAATCCAAGGGAATGACAAAGGGACATTCCCAGATGATAGGGTCCAGATTAACAAAGAGGATGGGTAAGTAACAAACTAGCGAGAAGGAGCCCAGGGAAAATGAGGGATGCATAGATTTGATAGTATTCCTGAAATACCGAAAGAAGTTCGGATGCATTCATGTAGACAAAAGAATAACATTTAGAAATTGCCGGAGAAATAAAAGCTGGACCGTAAAGAAAACGAGCATTCACAGACCGCCACTTGCTTCACAGTGAGTGCTATTTACATAGTCATAACAAAGTGAGCTCTGCTTATTTATTTTCAACTTTTATAATCAGCCTATAGACAAAGCAAAGGAGACTTAATTAAAGAATGCAAATATTTCCAGCCACAACAATGGAAAAGTACAAATGACAGATGTAGGGAGGAGGAGAATAGGGACGAGACATAAATATGAGAGGCATCAACATCTTTGGTTTGTGCAGCAAGTTGTCAATAATTGATGACAAATTTCTGAAGATCACTAATAATTTAAAATGGCAGGGTAACTGTTGGGAGGAAGGATGGTGCTAGAGGGACAAAGACGTTAAGACTGGGGTCAGCAGGTGGTGTGGTGGATGAGGTGCTGGACTCCCATGGCTGACCACGGTTCTAGTCCTGGACCTGGTGGCTTGCTCTCTCACTTTCCTTGTCTCTCTGTCTCTCTCTGGTCAAATTTTTTAAAAATAATAATAGGGACCAGCAGTAGGTGTAATGGCTATGTCATTGGACTCCTATGTAGTCGACTGCAGTTTGAGTCCCGGACCCAGTGTCTTAAACTCATGCCAGGCACATGTGCGTGCGTGCCCAAGATCCCGAGAGGAGAATGGAGGAGAAGGGATTGCGCATGGCTATTCCCCCTGAGGGTGGGGGGTGATTTCTCACTTTCTATCTCTCTGTCTCTGTCTTTCTGGCAAGCGCACGCACTTGATAGCAAAAAACTCTCAAAAAATAAATACATTAAAAAATATATTTTTTAAAAAAAGAACTCTTCCGTTCTCAGACTGAGCAGTCATCAGATATAATGTAAAATTGATAGCTCAAGAAATACCTACAGAGGAACATATGTCATTCCTATTAGCTATTCCACGTCTGAGCCCCTGGACATTGTTTGGGGAACCTCTCTCCCACCTGTAGAAGAGGAAATGCCAAATATTCTTTCACAGCCTCCTTTGCAGACAGGGACAGGCTCGTGACCTGGCCTACCTAATCGGACGTGCTTGCTCAGACTTGAAACAAAGGCAAGAGATGAAGAAGCAGCAGATGCTGCTCAGATTCCATCCTGGCAAGGCTGGAGGCTGCTAGGGATAAGTCCTGGAAATAGCAGGAGACCACGGAGCCACGTCCAGCATCAGGGGTGCTGGTCCCACAAGCTGTAGCATCTGGGCCCAGCAGGGATCTTCACCAGGCCAATGCTCAGCCATGAATCAGGTGTCATTCCTAGGGGTTTCCCCCTACCCTGTGGATCTCTAGGCTTGTGAGGATTTTATTCATCTCCCAATACACTTCTAACAACTTCCCTTTCTATTCGAATTACCCAGAGTGGGTTTCTATCACTTGCAATTCAAAATATTGATACAAGTGATCTGAGCATGTTCCTCAGGGTCAGGAAGGTAACTGTTCTCCAGAAGAACTGAGATGGACAAAATAGTGACAAGCAGTTGTCTCTGCAGAGGTGGGCAGGGAGGAGTGGAACAGGCTTTACCACTCTTCATGATCTAAACTCCTCTGTACAATGTGTGTTTTTTTTTAATTATTTATTCTATGAGAGAGATAGAGCGAGAGAGAAACAGGTACCTCCAACAGGATGCTTAGACCAAGAGCCACCCTGAGTGTCAGCTAGCCAAAATCACAGGCTTGCATGTACACCTGCTGTGCCCAGGGAGACCCTGGGGTAGGAACCTGAGATCTTCCCATATGCAATCAGCGTCACCAAGCATTTCATTACCGCTGCGCCACTGGACTTACACCAATCTTATTTCCTAACCCAAATGCATCTCTTAATTTGGTAACAATTATTATTTATTTTAAAAGTTTTTAAACTTCAGGAGTCAGTTTCTGGTTGATGACCAAGCCAAGGTGTGACAATCAGGGGAATGAGTAGCATGGCAAGGAAGTCAGCCTCTGACCAGAGGTGACCAGAGGTGAACCCCAGCCACAGGGTGGGGGAGGGAGAGGAAACCTGTGAACAGGGTGGAGTGGAAGGCAGGAACGACTCAGTGCTGTCCACAAACACCTGCAGAAGAGCTGGTGAAGAAGGGTGACTGACAGTGGTTTGGGACTCCAGTTTGCCGGGCCATCAGCAATGGGTAGAAGCTGCAAGGAGTTAGATATGGATTCGGATACAGAAGCCCACTTGGAAGAGAGAGCTCCCCAACAGAAGTGTGTAAGCAGCTGGGATGGCATTGGCAGGATTCAGGTATGGGATGAGGAACTCCTTCAGCCCAGGAATTCTGAGACAAAGAGATGAAGAGCAATGGGAGGGAGGGGAGAGCAGAACAGGGCCCAAGGCAAAAAGGAGATGCCACAATAGCAGCTGCCGAAACAGCAGCTCAAGATGGAAACAAGCCCTTATTTGTGGGGAATTTGTTTCAACAAATGAGAGACAGTGATGATGCTCAGACTGCCTCCTGAAATGAATACCATCTGGGGAAAAATACCAAACTCAACAGGACCAATTTTTCTTTTTCCACTAACGAACTGAGCCAATTTTGGTGCCATTCTGACTTATACATTTAAAAACAAGGGCTTTATTACCATGAGCTGGGCCACCCCTTCTAGCCAGATGCGAGCTCATGACCACAGAGAAGTTCCATGTCTGAGGCTTTTGTAAAATTATGTCTGTTGTGAAGTATATCAGATATACCCAGAGTGTGATCAGTGCATGGTACAATTTCTATGAAGACCATTAATTACTCACCCCCATGCTTTAGATCTAGAAGAAAAGGGCCAGAAGATGGTGCATGGGAAAGGTCCTCAGTTCAAGTCCTGAGACGTCCCTGAGCACACTGAGCATGCTAGCATGTGCCCATGATCTGGGCCGGTGGAGACTGAGAGTGGATTGCAGCATGGGGACTCCACTGGAGGTGGCTCTGTCTCTGTCTCTCTCTCTCTTGTATGGAAGAAATATATAAATAAAACTTGTGGGAGAAAAAAGAACCATAATATTACTAAAATCTTAGAAGCCCCCTCTGTGCCTCTGGTGGTGGCCACTGTCCCAAGTTTCAGGGTAACTACCTCCTTTCTTTTCTTTTTTTCTTTTTTTTTTTAATTGCCAGAGGGGACATGCACTCACCAGAGAGAAACAGAGAGATAGAAAAAGAGAGAGAAAGTACCCCCAGTGGGGTGTGGTCATGCCACAATCCCTTCTCTTCCATTTCTCAATTCTATTGGGATTTAGGGGCATGTGTGCACACATGTTTCTTAAGCCTCCACGGCAGGGATTCCAACCGTAGTCAGCCATATGAGATACAGTTCTCTTAACCACTAGGCTATGGAACCAGCCCAACTATGCCCTCTCTTTAAAACTGAGCACATATGAGTGTATCCCTCAATCATGTATTGTTCAGTTCTACAACCTTAGAATAAATGAACTCATATGGTGTTTATTTTTCTGTCTTACTAAATATTGTTTGGAAATTCACATACATTGATGTGTGTAGTTATATTTAATTTGGTTTATTTTCTACAGCATTCTATTCAATGAATATGTTATTTATAGTATATTATTAATATAACATGTTATGTATAGTAATGATGTTGTTAACATATTAATAATGTTATTCATATAGTGTATATATGATATAGTATTTTTATTTATTTTATTTATTATTTACTGATTTACATTGTTGATGGACATTTGGAATTCATTGCTGTTCCATATATGTCTCACAATGCACACCTAAGTGTAAGAATGTTTCTGATGTACATGAGTAGGACTGGTTTGAACATCCCCACAAAATTATGTGTCGAGATTTGGTTGTGACCAAATTAGGGGATTAAGAGAGTGAAACTTAATTCGACTGTGGTGTTGAAAGATGGGGCCTGAGAGACTTTAGGATTAAGGTCCTGGGCTGGTAGGTGGTGTGGTAGTTGGGGCCCTGGACTCCCACATGGCTGACTGCTGTTTGAGTCCTGGATCTGACAGTTTGCTTTCTCATTTTTCCTCTCTCTGTCTCTGATCAAATTAAAGAATAATAAATAAAATAAAATAAATTCTTACTTTAAAAATAAAAAAGATTAAGGTCCTTAGTGTGATGCCTCTTAATTAACTCCTGATGGGTTTATATGGAAAGGGAATGAGGGCCAGCAGGTGGCATGGAGGTTAAGGCAGATCGATCCCCTGTGGCCCACTATGCAATTCAAGTCCCAGACCTGGCAGCTTGAAAATCGCATTGAGCATGTGTGCATGTGTGCTCCAAATCCTGAGAGAAGACTAGAAGAGAAGGGACTGCCACATGGCTGTCCGCACTGGGGAGTGAGTCCTCACATTCCATTTCTCCCTGTCTCTCTCTGGGGATTACACACTCCATATTGCAAACATCTAAATAAATAAATAAATAAAAGGAGAGGGAATGAGACCAGGACAGAGACACTCAGACACAGGTGCACATACTCCTGTCCTCTGCCATACTGTGGTGCAGCCAGAAGATGCTCACCAGCTGCAGCTTCTTGACATTGGACCTTCACATCATGAGCTCAATAAACCTCTATTTTATAAGTTACCCAGACTCCAGCATTTTCTGTTATTAGAAAGGACTACAACAGAACTCCCAAGTCATAGAGTCCTCGTATATTCAGCAGCACCACGTAATCCCAAACTGCTAGCCAACGTGGGTGGATGCCTGCTTGCCCACCAGCAATGGAAAAAACTTTCCATTGTTCCTTATTCTTCACAACAATTGCTCTTGGCTAACTTGTAAATGTTTGCTGATCTGGTAGGTCCAACATTGTATTTCATTATGGCTTTCACTTGCATTTCCTTGATCTCTTGGATAAGCATTTTTTGAGGTTTATGAACCATTTTTTGCACCTGTGAGATGCCTGTTCGTATCTTTTTCTCTTTCTTTTACTGTGTTGATTGTCTTTTTAAACAATTCATAGAAATTTTAAATTCTGGTTACTAATCTTTTGTCAGTTTTATGAGCTGCAAGTATCTTCTCACAGCTGGAATCTTGTCTTTTGACTCTATGCTGTCCAATGTTAAATGGATATTCTTAATTTTAATAGAATTGAATGTCTGAACTATTTCCTTTGTTAATTTGTAGTGTACGTGTGTGTGCATGTGCTATACTCATTTATATTGTTTATATCCAAGTTGAAAGCTTACCTTTATACATTTTTTGTCTTTAATAAAGTTGGAACTGATTTTTATGTAGAGTATGGGGTAGAGATCCCATTTTACTGTTTCGCAGGTATTTGAACAATCAAGCCCCTTAACCAGCAGTTAGCGTAATGGCTATGTCACTGGATTCCCACGTAATCGACCACGGTTCGCATCCTGGACCCGGTAGCTTAGAACTCACACCGGGCGCCTGTGCATGCGTGCCCAAGATCCCAGGAGGAGAATGGAGGAGAAAGGATTGCGGCGTGACCATCCCCCCTGGGGGATGATTTCTCGCTTTCTGTCTCTATGTCTCTCTCTGTCTGTCTGGTGAGTGCACGCACCCTATAGCGAAAAAACCTCTCAAAAAAAAATAAATAAATAAAAAACAATCAAGCCCCTTTTCCTGAATCCTCTCCTTGATGATTTGCAATGTCTGTTCTGCCAAACATTAGGTTTCCTTATGTGGGAGCTTATTTCTGGGCTCTCTGTTTTGCTTCACTGGCCTATTTGTCTGGTCCTATACCAGTATTGTCCTATCCTAATCTCTATGTCATTAAACAATATATCTCAAGATCTGTCAAGGCGAGTGTCCCTATTGTGTTCTGTCCCGATCCGCAGGACAGTCGAACAGGTTTCTTGAGGGAAGGAGTGAGAGATGGAACGAATGGCTCACTGTCACAGCACGGAGACGATGCAGTGTCTCTTCAGGGTCGTCTCTTTATTGTAGGCAGCACGGAGACGACACAGTGTTCAGGGTCATCTGGAGACATCACAGCGTCACAACTCAGGGTGTCCAGAGATGACGCGGTGTCACAACTCTTTAGGGTCTTCAGGGTTGTCTGGCGATTATGGGCCAGGGATTGTGGTTATATACATGTTGGTGGGCCGTGATTGGTTGAATGAAGGATAGTAAAAGGTGGGTTATGATTGGTTGCTTTGTGGACCAATCATGAGGTGCCCGGGTATGCAAATCTGAGGGATTCTAAGCTCACTGATTTGCTATGGGAAGTGGCCAATCAGAGTATGGTTTTGAAGGTGAGGTTTTTGAAGGGGAGCCAATTGTGGCCTTTGTAATTGTTTGCTCTCTGAGACTAAGATGGCAATAGTAAGAGACTCATGAAAAATAGCCTCAGCAGACTTGCTGGTGCACAGCCTCCCACCGTGTTCTTCCTGGTTATAGCCAGAGTCTTGTTATACTTAACCCCTTCTTTTTCTTTATAACATTTAAAGTTGGGTTATCAAGTTCTATGAAAAACTCAGAATTTTTATTGAAATTGTATTGAATCTATAGATTAATTTAGATGGAATTGACTTCTTTCTAATAGTGAGTCTCTCTAAGAACATGGTATGTCTTTTTGCTTATTTAGGTTCTTTTAAATGTCTTTCAACATTGTTTATGGTTTTCTCCACAAAGGATTTTTTTGTTTTATTATAAATATTACCTTTTTAAAACTACGTTTTCTCAAAGATGTTAACTGGTATACAGATTGGCATTTTTGCCCTTTATACATTTTCCCAAATTTTATTTTGAAAGGTTAAATATAAATTGCAAAGTTGAAAGAATAGTACAAAGAAGACCCATACTGCCCTTCGCCTAGATTTCCCAACTGTTCAAATTTGAGGTATTTTATTTTAAAGTTTTGATACTTTTATCCAGCATTCTTCCTGCTTTTCTATTAACTTTAATGATTTATATAGAGGGGTTTTTGATTTTTCTATATTTAAAACCATGTCCTGTATTGATACAAGTAATGACATTTTTGTTTCTTTCTTTTCTGTCCTTATATCTTTTATTTACTCCCCTTGTCTTACTGGGTTGAATAGAAATTCTAGTGCAATGTCCATTTGGCTGATGATTGCAAATATTCTTATCTCATTCAGTAAAATGGAATCAAGGTTTCCATGATGTTCTAGTCCCTTCCGCTAATAATAGAAAATACCTGAGTCTGACTAATTTAAGAGAGTAGAGGTTTATTCAGCTTTTGGTTTAGAAGTTCAAGGACCTGGGTCCACATCTGGTAAGAGTCTTCCTGTTGTTGGAGTGCTGAGGCTGTGCAGGGTATTACATGGCGAGAAATGGGAACACATGTTTCTGTGTCCACGTGCATCTCTGCTCTGGTCTCGTTCCCTCTTCTTATAAGCCTACCAGAACTCAATCATGGGGTCCCCACCTTAACCGCCTAATCATTCCCAAAGATCCCCCTCCCTTAAGGCACCACTTATTACCTCCGAAGGTATTACTTTTCCTCTTAATTATTACAACAACCAAGTTTCAACATAGGAATGTGACAGAGACACCAAAACCATAGCAAATAGCTTTATAAAATTAGTCATAATGGGTTTCCTTTCTTCCTGTTCTCTGGAAGATTGTATATAATTGGATTACCTGTTCCCTAAATGTCTGGAAGACTTCACTTTTCAAGTCGTATGAGACTTTCAGTGCTAGCTTTGTGGGGAAAGTTTTCCTAGTGATTCCATTTTTCAGTGGTCATTAAACTATTCAGGTTCCCTGTTTCTTGAGTTGATTTTGGTTTTGTAGGGTTTTTATCAATACATCCCCTTTATCAATGTTAAGTAAAATTTCAAATATATTGCCATAAAAATGTTTGTGATATTATCTCCCATCTATGAAGCATTTTTAATAAGGCTTCCTTTTTATTACTAATATTATTTTATTGGTGCTTTTTTAAAAAAATATTTTAATGATTTATTTAACTTTATTTATTCATTCATTTTTTTTTTTAATTTGACCAGAGAGACACAGAGAGAGAGAGAGAGAAGGTGAGAAAGCAAGCCACCAGGTCCAGGACTTGAACTGTGGTCAGCCATGTGGAAGCATCCAGCGCCTTAACCACACCACACCACCTGCTGGTCCCTTATTGGTGCTTTTTCACTTTTTTATTGATTGATATTGCAGAGATTTATCTATTAAATTTTTCTTTTGAAAGAGCAAACTATTGCTTAGTTGATCCTTTCTTAGACATTTCTATTTTCTGTTATGTAAATTTCTGCTCTTACTGTGGAAGGCCGCATATTAGATCTTACAAATGAACAACTGTTCGTCCATTTTGTTCCCTTACCCTAACATGACTGTCTACTTCTGTAAATCTACTTGCTCTTCCCATAAAAACATAGCTTATGCTAGTCATACAGAAAACCACATCCAAGATGACATCCTATACCTACTACTCTACTAACTTGTCTGAAACCCTTTTGTTTAACAATATAACTACTTACATAAAAACCCCACTCCCCTCAAAAATAACCTACTTTATTCAACTTCTGTAACTACTTGCATAGAAATCCCTAATAACTGACCCCCTTTAAAAAGACTACTCAAACTTCGGTCAGGGCTACAGTTCTGACTCCCAGCCCCCGAGCCTCAGGCTGCAGTCGCTGGCCAGCTAATAAAGACTCCTTTAACATTAATCTGACTTTAGTGGTTGTTCATTTGGTTACACTCTACAACATTACCTGTACTGTTTTCTGGCTTCCTAACTTCTCTGGGTTTATCATACTATTTTTTTGTAACTTCTTTTAAATTTGACCCTTTTTTCTTTTCCAAAGTTATTTTAGGCTATATATTTTCCTCTTAATTACTGCTTTAACTGAATCCCACAAATTTTTATAGTTCTTCACTACCAGTTCAGTTCTAGATATTTTGTAGTTGACTTGTGGACGTAGGAGTTTCTATTTTTAAATTCCTAAATGTATGCCATTTTTCTAGTTATCTATTTATCACTGATTTGTAAATTAGTTTTATTGTGGTCCTCTATAGAATATAGTCTCTCTCTCTCTTTTTTATTTATTTATTTATTTTTTTGGTGAGGTTATTGCTATAAGGCACATGTGCTTGCCAGAGAGAGACAGAGAGATAGAAAGCGAAAAATCACCCCCCGGGGGGATGGCCATGCCACAATCCCTTCTCTTCCATTCTCCTCTTGAGGTCTTGGGCACGCATGCACATGCTCCCGGCATGAGTTTAAGCCACCAGGTCCAGGACTGGGACTGCAATGGACTACATGGGAGTCCAGCAACATAGCCATTATGCCAACTGCTATTAGCCATTAGCCATTATGCTATTCCCTAGAATATAGTCTTACAATACATACCCTTTGAAATTTGTTGAAGCTAGTTTATTAATATGTGGTCACATGCTCTTGAAAAATTCGAGTATAAATACTTACCCATCATTTGTTCAATTTTCTCTATAGATCCACTTGAGTAAATTTGTTTAATGTATTATTAAATCCTTTAAATGCCTTCTTATTTATAAGTTGTTGTAAATAATTTTAATTGTCCCATTACAATACTGTACTTCCACAGTTGCTGTATCTGTTAATTCTCACTTTAAATATTTTGACACATATAACATGAAATACTAGAATTTTGCTATCTTCTGTTCAGTTCACTTTTTTTTTTTTTTAAATGCAAGAGGGTGTGCCTGTGTGCCAGAGAGAGACAAAGCACCTCCCCACAGGGTCTGGTCATGCCACAATCTTTTTGCCTCCATTTCTCCATCCCATTAGGATCCTGGGTATATGTGCATGCTGTGTTGCTGCCAGGACAGGGGCTCAAACCATGGTCAGTCATGTGGAATCTGGGTCCTTCTGTGTAGTGCTTACCTGCTATGCTATGGGGCCAACCCTGAAGTCATTCTTTTTTTCCTTCATTGACCCTCTTTATCTCTAGCAATGCTCTTGGCCTTCAGGTCCATGTTTTTAGTAACATTAATACCCATGAATGACAATAAAAGCACCATGAGTATCAACCCTGGGGCTATAAATAAATTTCAGTGGGTAGGTAAATTTGCAAATATGAAATCCCTGAATAATGAAGATCAATTATATATAATATTTTATACTTTGCCATAAATATCTATCCAACAATTGTTTGTCCAGTGCTTTAAGAACATCTCCAGCAAGTATGGGGTGGAGGGGAAGGGCCTTGAGCAAAATGGTCTATGCCTTTGGCATCGAAATCTCACTGTAAAATAGAAAAAAGAATGGCAGCTCAGAGGTCCAAATGGAATAGTATAAAGTGCTTAGCAAACAATAATGTATGTGAATGTGCCTAGCAAACAGTAAAAGTACCAATGCTACTTGCTTTCTTGTAACGGCACTGAACCTGCAACTGCAGTGACACTCTGGTCTGGGCACAATTTCTTTATTCGCATAGTTTCCATAGGCAGTAAACATCCTCAGAGCTATCTGACCCACTCCACCTCTCTTGTTTAGCATTTAACACACTTTTTATTAGACAGTAATTATGAGTGCAATCCAGAGAGCTGTTTGGTGGCAGGGACATCAATGCTGGACTAAAGAGACATTCAAAGACTTGATCCAGATCTCAAAGGATGGGCCAAAGGAAGGATCTGTCCAAAGCTGAGAAACTAAGAGAAGGATCCATCTATGCAGACCACCTGGGAGGAGCTGACGGCACAGTCTGCCCACCCAGACGATAGCAGGCCTGAATGAAGGTCTGTCTGCCCAGACTTCAAGGGGGAAGCTCCAGGAACAGTCCATCCATCCTGACCCCACCAGAGCTGCTGAGGAGCAGCCAATGGGGGGATTAGGTTGGGGTTCAGGGACATCAACCAAGAGAAGGATATGCTTCCAGGAGGACAGAGGTCGACTGTGTCAAATGCTGTTGAGACATCAAGTACAACCCAAATGGAGACTTGCCCGTTGGGTTTGGTCTTTGTGTCACCTTGTTTCCACCTTGCATATCCACCTGGAAGTGGGTCCAGAGAAGCAAGTGTCTTGCCAAAGGTCCTGCCAGTGGGAGATGCCAGAGGGTGGCTCTCCTGGTGTCCCTGGCACACTCTGGGCAAAAGCCAGTTCTGCTCTGTCAAATGACTGTGAATTGGTGTGTCCTGGGAGGACACTGACTTCCTGGGCATTGCCTGGGTGCCTTTTCTAACCACTTACCACCCAACAGGCCCAGTCCTCAGGGCTTAGCCCCTCATGCAGACACTTGCTCCTCACAGGTGTTTCAGAACATTCCACAAGGTGACACACAGCAAGGGGGGGTCCGTGTTGCCCTTTGAGGAGAGGCCTCAGAGTTCTGCCTCAGATCCATCTCACAGCTGGGGAAACCGAAGTACACAAGGTACGAAAAACTCTTTTCAGTTTGTCCTTCTTGGATCAGAACCTTCTTAAACTGCAGAAATTAAATTGTAGGAATTTATCTGCCATTTTCTCTGGTCCAGTCTTCATTCCATCCTGTGAGCCAGCCAGGTGCTACGTGAAAAAGAAGATGCCAGCAGTGTGGAAGAAATCGCTCTTGTCTCAGCTTCAAGACCGTTTGCTGCCTTGAGTGGGAAAAGTGAGGGATGAGGGCCCCGCCCTGGCCTCGCAGGGTACAAGTGCGTCATTTATTACCTTTTTGGTAAGATTTCATTTGAATCGAGGGTTACTGAGGTCTGAGGGGGAGGGTTGAAAACCAAAAGCCTCAAATTTATTGGTTTTGAAACTGGAATGAGATGCAAATCTCCAGGCTACCCACTAACTTGTATCTGATGTGGAACCTGAAGGCCCCTGTATACTGGGAGGCCCTGAGGCTAGGGGCCCCCATGGGGAACGCAACCTCCTTCCTTCTGGCCCTTGTACTGGGGTCCCTAGGTTCTGCTGGGCTCTCTTGCCTGACATATCTGAGTGTGTCCCTTGATAGGTCCAGGCCTTGCCAGCTCTGGGGCAGAGGGCGCCCCAAGGAGCGCAGTCCTCCCCAGCTCTCTACAGACTCCTCATTAGGGGGCACCACCGCCTTCCCGGTTAGCAGGGACTGGTACCACAGCCCCCGAACCACCCCCTGGCAATCCGTCATTATCCTCTCCCTCACCCAATCCCACCACCAGGTAATTCCATTGTTAATTAAAATCCTGCAGCCTTTAATAACATTGCTCATAATTGCTGTTTTCACCAGCCCAGATCAGCTGTGTAGGCCTAGAGGGACCCGGGATTTTGTTTCCTGGGCTCTGACGTGTAGAGCTCTCTGGCTGGGTATTTGCCGGCTCGCCTCAGCCAAGAATCTTCTCTGTGGGCTTCAACAGCAGAATGATGGTGACCGGTGCCATCCTGAGGGCCACATCACCCCCTGCCCCAAGACAAGTCTCCGCATACAGCTGGCTCCCGGCACATTAGGCCCAGGAAGGCCTGGAGACCTGAAGGGGCCTCCTGCGTCCTCATCTACTCCTGTGTCCTATCTACATGTAGCCATGCCCTTTGATATCCACATCTCTTGGAGGATCCCCACAGCCCTAAAACCCCATTGTTCTGGTCAAGAAACTGAGGATCAGAGAGGGAGATAAACTTCCCAAGGCCACACAGCAGATAGGCAGCAGAGTGGGGAGGCCTTCTGCCCTTCCCTCCACATACTCTGCCCACTGACCTTCACCAGCGTGACCTTGACCAGCGTTTTCACCTTCCTGCTCTCGGTCTGTGTCTTTCCCAACTCACCCACCTGGCCCAGCTCCTGCTTCTCCTCCTGGGCCATTCTAGAGGGGCCCTGGGCCCTGCAGATGCCAACAAGGTGAGGCAGGGGCCCTCTATGCCTAAGGTTGGCCATGCTGTCCTTGTTCTGCAGAGGGCAGGACTGAAAAAGCTGTTGCTTATCCAGAGGGGTCCAAGATGGGACATACATTTTTGCTCGATCCTCAGCTCCCAGCTGTCTCTGTCCACCTCCTTGAAGAGTCCTCGCCTTGGCTCTCTGAGAAAACCAGTTCCTGACCTAATCAGCCCTTCTGACACCTTGGAAGTGGGGTCATGTTTACAAAGAACTGCTTTCAGTCACTCATTCATCCAATAGGTATGTTTTGAGTGTCTGCATCACACCAGGCACTGCGCTTAGTGCTGGGGACACTGCAGTGAACACGAAGAGCAAAATCCCTGGCCTCTCGGAGCTTATGTTTTAGAAGGGGCATCCCAGTGGCCAATATCAGCACATAAATTTCTCTCTACTCCTGCTAGTACTCCTCCACCCCATTCTCTCAGGCACCCAATGCCCTAGAGCACCCCTCCCCTACTCCCACACCAGCGGGGTGCCAGAAGGAGGCCAAGTCAGACAGAGGAAAGAACAAGGACTCAGGAACCAGACCCACCTGGGATTGCATCTCAATGCTGTATTCTCTTGGGACACGTTACTAAGCCCTTTTGAACTCACTGTATTTTTCCCCCCTGTTCCTGTAACGACTTATCACAAACTTCACCAATTTATTACCTTATAGTTGTGGAGGCCGGAAGTCTGAAATGGGTCTCATGAGCTGTGTTCCCTTCTGACTTTAGGGGAAACTGTGTCCTCTTACTTATTCCTGTTTCTACAAACTGCTCACATTCATTGGCCCTCGGCCCCCTTCTCCAAAGCCAGTGGGACAGCATCTTCAAGCCCCTCTTATGGGATTCCTCTGCTGCGTCTTCTTCTGCTTTGCTTTATTTATTTATTCTATTTTATTTTTTAAAGACACAGAGAGAGAGAAAGCAAGAAATTGCCCTCAGGGGGTATAGCCACACTGTGATCAATCCCTTCTATTCTCCTCTAAGGTTTTGGGCATGCAGGAACACACACCTGCTGTAATTCTCAAGCCACTAGGTCTGGGACTTGAACTTGGCCAAGTGGGAGTCTAGTACTTTAAGCCCATGCCACCTGCTGGCCCAGTCCTGCTTCTGATGTAAAGGACCTGGTGATTACACTGGATCCACCCAGCTAATACAGAAGAATCCCTCATGCTGGCTGATTAGCAGCCTTAATTTCCTCCTCAACAGAGGAACATTCTCCTTTGCTGGAACAGAGTCACAACTTCTGGGGATTCATGCATGGATATCTTTTTTTTTTTGGAGAGGTTTTTGCTATAGGGCGCGTGCACTCACCAGCCAGACAGAGAGAGACATAGAGACAGAAAGTGAGAAATCACCCCCCAGGGGGGACGGTCACGCCACAATCCCTTCTCCTCCATTCTCCTCTCGGGATCTTGGGCACGCATGCACACGCGCCCGGCGTGAGTTCTAAGCCACCGGGTCCGAGACACGAACCACGGTCAGCTACGTGGGAGTCCAGCGACATAGCCATTATGCTAACCGCTGGTTCCCTCATGCATGGATATCTTGGGGGGCTGGTGTAATTCTGCTCACCACACCCAATTTCCTTAGTGAACTGAAGATGAGTTTCTGTATTAATAATGGCCCCAAACATAGCAGTTATCACGGGTAGATGTTTAGTAAACAGTCCCTATGAAAATATGTGTTTCAATTATTCAGGTAAAAAAAAAAAGAACAAACACAAAAACATCAAAAACCTTGAGGGAGCCGTGGGCAGTTCTCCCCATCCCTCCAGGGACCCCCAAGCCCACCATGGTCTGCCCAGGTTGGGCCACGGCAGGCCTGGCAATCAGGGGATTCCTAAGGGAAGTGCTTTCTCTGGCTGCAGGTAGGCCGCTGAGTTGCATGTCAGGACTTAATTAACCCTAGAGTAGCCAGGCCTTCAAGGTCAAACTCTGGAGCCACTGAGAATGACCTACCTGAGAACTGGCACGTCCCCAAACAACCCCAGTTGGTACAGGTAGGCAGCTGCCTCCCCGACGATCAAAGTCAGCTGGATCCTAGCCTCTGGAAGCGTTAGCACTTGGGTCCACTGAGCCTTCTGATTCTTCCCTAGCTATTCCAGAAATCCTGGCCTAAATGAATTTGCTGCTTGAGACCTTATACACTTAAGTGAAATTAAAGTCACCGATTCCCAGAATTTGATATCTCAGCTTGTTTCACCAAAAGACATGCAAAGAACTAAACTCCTTCCCCTATTTGCCTTAGATGGGATATCAAAGTAGCTTCAGGGAGGAAGGAGAGGTTCAGGCTGCTCAGTACTCACCGCAGGGGCAAGCCTTCGCTGGAGGCCACCGAGGGTAGCTGTGCGGCCTCTGAACTGCACAAAGGCACCTCGCTGGGGTATGAGGAGGAAAGAGCCTGGGGATCTCAGCCAGCCTGCACACTGCACTCAGCACACTGCATTCACTGATGGTGAGTATGACCCGAGAGTTCTCCGCCCAAGGACACACAAAGGCACTGTGTAGACTCGAACTCTGCTTCTCAAACCAGGCCAGAGGGAGCCGCGCAAGGCAGACAGACTGCTCCCTCTGGCTGAGGCTTTCTCAACTTTGTCACTCATTCTCATTCACAGTCCTTTTCCACCTGCCCCAGAGATGACTCAGTCCCTGCCCTGCCCTCAGGTTGCCCCGAGCCACCAACCAGACAATCCTCTTTCCTGTAGGAAATGGTCCTTCTAGATGGAGAAACAGTGTGAGACATCCTTGTCTCCCTCACTACCAGATCCAAACCACTGAATAAGAGCTACATGGCATTAACTACGGCCCTCCCCAGGCTCCAGCTGGCTCAGGAACAGCCATGATGTTTTCCTTCCAGCACAGCCTCCCGGTGACATAACTCTGGAATGGATTACAGCCAGGCCAAGGACGTGCCCAGCTCTGCGTCTATCCACCGTGTGACTGTAAATAAGCTCCTCCCCTCACAGGTCTCAGATTTTTTTCTGGGAGAAAGTAGCTATGGGGGCCAGATCATGGCATGGTGGTTAAGGCAATTGGATTCCATATGGCCAACTGTACAGTTCGAGTCCCAGACCTGGTGGCCTAAAAAAACCACATTGGGGCATGCATATGTGCCCCAAATCCCAAAAGGAGAGAGAAATAGAGAAGGGATTGTGGAGTGGCTATCCCCCTGAGAGTGTTTTCTCATTTTTCTCTCTCTCTGGTGAACTTATGGCCCTGTAGCAAAACTTAGAAAGAAAAAAAAAAAAAAGTGGGTTATGGAGAGGGAAAGAAGATTGACCAAATGACGGGACTCCAGGTGACACCATCACACCATCCGTGGCCTCAGGTGAGTCCCCACCCTGTCAAAGTCAATCTCCCACCTATAACATGGGAAATGGACACGACGACTCTCTGGGTCTTTCTGGCACCATCATCCTTCAACTAGACTCCCACCCAGACTCACTTCAGCATGTCCAATGCCTCAGGACTGGGATTTCAGCCCACTGCCCCGTGCAGACTCTTTTTCCCCAGATGAAAGACTCTAGAAATTCAGACCATGGCCAACGGGCAGACACCGCCCTGGAAGCTGGTCTGGAATTCATTCACTGGCCCCCGGCTGCCGCTGAGTGATAGACCAGGCCAGGCAGCAGCTTGGTATAAGAGTAAAGATTGAGGGGCCAGCAGGTGGGGTAGTGGTTGGGGTACTGTACTCTCACGTGGCCCACCATGTTTTGGGTCCCAGACCTGCCAGCTTAAAACTCACTCCAGGCATGCGAGCATGTCCAAAATCCTAAGAGGAGAGCAAAGAAGACGGGATTGCAGTGTGGCCATTGCGCCCATTCCCCCTGGCGAGTGATTTCTCACTTCCTCATTCTCCCTCTCTCTAGCAAGTGCACAAACCCTATAGCAAACATCTTTTAAAAAGAGACAGAGAGAGAGAAAGGGACAGAGAGAGAGATGAGGGGTCAAACAGACTGTGTGAGGTTTGGGCTTCGACGGTGTGAGGTTTGGGCTTCCCTACCCTTGATGAGAGTATGACCCTGAGAAATCCCACACCTCTCTGAACCTCAGTTTCCCCATTGGTAAGTGAGAGTTAGAATACTGCCTCCCAGGAAAGGCCAGGGACTCAAACTGGCGCATATTCCGAAAGCCTGACGGAGCATCTGTTATTAGTCCAGCTGTACCCTGGAAAGCAGTCTGTTTCAGAGCAGCGACGCGGAGTCTTGTCACCAGCACAGAGCCTTCCTGAGATAATTTAGGAGGTCTGGGCTCGGGAGCGATCCCCAGGCAGAGCTGCCAGCTCCCCCGTCGGCTGCAGGATGGATAAGCCAGCAGACTGGCTGGAAGGGCCCCGCGCCACTGCCTCCGAAGATGCCCGGGGCTGTCGCACTCTCCAGCGCAGTGTGCTAAAAAATGACTCTAAAGAAAAGTAAGCAGACACTCCAGGCTATAAATATTTCAGAGCGGAATGAACGTCCTTTCCCCGGCACCGTCTTGCCATATATATTATTTATAAAACCATAACTTGAGTTGAAAGGTAGTCATCGAAAGAATAGACAGACTCCCTCGGATTCACTTGGTGATTGGAAAAACAATCTAGAAGGGGAGAAAATAGTGTCTGGGCTAGATGAGGTCACAGGAGGTCGCCTGGCCCACCTCCTGGCTGCAGCCTGGCCTGGAAGGAGGCTAGCCAGAGGAACAGGACAAGACGGCTGGGAGAAGCCCTGACACCAGCAAACCGCCAGGTGGGCACAACCCAGGGCTCCACTGGCTTCTCAGACATCTCCATTAAATTACGGACACTGGGCTGGCTCTGTGGTGCAGCCATGACTGCTCGGCTGATGCTGGATCCGTATGGAAGGTTGCAGGTTCAGTGCCTCGTCGACCCGTGAGCCCCCATCTTCCTGGCCGGCTGGGATGGTTGGGGGATCAAGGTGTCGGGCTCTGCCTCGGGTGCTTGTCTTTTTCATCTCCCTCTTTCTCTGTCACTCACTCTCATGAACAAAAGAAATAACTGGGTTTTTAAAAGAATTATTTATTTAATTTGTATTTCTTCATTCATTTCATTTGACCAGAGAGAAAGTGAGATGGAAAGTGAGAAAACAAGCCATGGTCCAGGACTCGAACCCTGGCTGGCCATGTGGAAGTGTCCAGCACCTTAGCCACCATGTCACCTGCTAGCCCCAGAAATAAATGTTTTTAAAAACTATAAACAATAGGCCACACGCCAGTTTTTAAAATCTTTAATCTACTTTGTTAACAGAAGGTGGGCCGTGTCATGATCGAGGAAGTTGAGAGGGGCTGCCCAAGCGCTGCTGAGTGAAGAGAGAACTCTGGATCGGGAGTGGGAGACCCTGATTGTAGTTCTGTCCTGCTTGTTCAGGCTGTGACTTCCCACAGCTCCCTGTGTCTTCTGGACTCACTTTTCCCGTCTGGAATGAAGAGATCTGTGGTCCTCACTCTGTCAGTCCCAGTATCTTCCATGTTATTTCTTCCAGAAATTCATCAATAACGTGACCTGAGCACAAACATTTTTCATTTTTAAAATCAACATAGTAATACCTTTAGCCTATGACATTAAGGAGACACAGGAAGGGAGCTTCAAAATGTTCATGGAAATGGAGACCAGCAGATGGCATAATGGTTACATTGGAGACTCCCATGTAGTCGACCACAGTTTGAGTCCCGAAGCCAGCAGCTTAAAACTCACGCTGGGTGCGTGTGTGTGCGTGCCCAAGATCCCAAGAGGAGAATGGAGGAGAACGGATTGCGGCGTGACCATCCCCCCTGGGGGCTAATTTCTCACTTTCTGTCTCTCTGTCTCTCTGGCAAGTGCATGCACCCTATAGCAAAAATCTTTCTCAAAAAAAAATGTTCATGGAAAATGTGTATTATAAAAAAAAACTATGCATGCATTTCAATTTTTTTGGTCTCATATACACTCATACTTTAATTCCATTTTTGCACAAATTTTTTGAGGTTGTTTTTCCTTCTTACAAAAGGAAAACTATTATAGTCAAACAATATCTTAAGATGTAAGCTTGGGCCTGTCTACACTGGAGATCATGACAGAGCAGTGGAACTGGGCCGTAAAGCAACACTAGTGACCTGAGCAGACTCACCTGGGTGACATTTCTAGCTGCAGGAGGACTTGCTTCTGGCCCATCAGCAACTCAGATACCACAGCAGCTTCATGGCCAAGGATGTGCTTTTCCGAAACTGTGAACACTCTTGGTAAAGTCCTTCCCAAAACAAAAGACAATCTCGCCTGACTTTCCACCACAGTTGCATTCCTGGGCGACGCAGCATACGTTAAAACTGAGCCCCCCAAATCACTGTGTTCATATGCAAAATGGAGGTTGGTTCTAGGCTTGGATTCTTTTAAACAGGGTTTTCACCCACAAGCATGTCTGGTTGGGACTTTTACGATTTGTGTGGAATGCGATAGCATGTTTCACAGAGGGAGGCTGCCAAGGTGCGTTAAGGAGAACCTGCAGTTTGGACTGCCACCCACCAAGTGCCAGCGTTCTCCCTCCCAGAACTGTGACTCCCCTCCCTGCCCATGGCAGAAGCACCAGGTGGGCTGTTCCCAAGACCCTCTATACCACTTTGGCATCTGACTCCCACAGTGGCTCCATGACAGAAACTGACCTAATGGCTAGACTGGCCCCACTGTGCCACCTCAGTTGCTATCCCGTGTCACACTGCAGTGGCAGTGGTGGCCAGACTTTCTGGACCCATCAAATATGGCTTGAATGAAGCCTGGATCTGTGGTGCATGTGAGGGTTCCCAGGAGAACGGATTGCGGCGTGACCATCCCCCCTGGGGGCTAATTTCTCACTTTCTGTCTCTCTGTCTCTCTGGCAAGTGCATGCACCCTATAGCAAAAATCTTTCTCAAAAAAAAATGTTCATGGAAAATGTGTATTATAAAAAAAAACTATGCATGCATTTCAATTTTTTTGGTCTCATATACACTCATACTTTAATTCCATTTTTGCACAAATTTTTTGAGGTTGTTTTTCCTTCTTACAAAAGGAAAACTATTATAGTCAAACAATATCTTAAGATGTAAGCTTGGGCCTGTCTACACTGGAGATCATGACAGAGCAGTGGAACTGGGCCGTAAAGCAACACTAGTGACCTGAGCAGACTCACCTGGGTGACATTTCTAGCTGCAGGAGGACTTGCTTCTGGCCCATCAGCAACTCAGATACCACAGCAGCTTCATGGCCAAGGATGTGCTTTTCCGAAACTGTGAACACTCTTGGTAAAGTCCTTCCCAAAACAAAAGACAATCTCGCCTGACTTTCCACCACAGTTGCATTCCTGGGCGACGCAGCATACGTTAAAACTGAGCCCCCCAAATCACTGTGTTCATATGCAAAATGGAGGTTGGTTCTAGGCTTGGATTCTTTTAAACAGGGTTTTCACCCACAAGCATGTCTGGTTGGGACTTTTACGATTTGTGTGGAATGCGATAGCATGTTTCACAGAGGGAGGCTGCCAAGGTGCGTTAAGGAGAACCTGCAGTTTGGACTGCCACCCACCAAGTGCCAGCGTTCTCCCTCCCAGAACTGTGACTCCCCTCCCTGCCCATGGCAGAAGCACCAGGTGGGCTGTTCCCAAGACCCTCTATACCACTTTGGCATCTGACTCCCACAGTGGCTCCATGACAGAAACTGACCTAATGGCTAGACTGGCCCCACTGTGCCACCTCAGTTGCTATCCCGTGTCACACTGCAGTGGCAGTGGTGGCCAGACTTTCTGGACCCATCAAATATGGCTTGAATGAAGCCTGGATCTGTGGTGCATGTGAGGGTTCCCTAGCGCTCTGCCTCCCTCACTCTGTCTGCTCAGGGAGAGGGAGAGTCAGCACCCTAGAAGCTGAAGCTTTGAGTCATCCAGGGCCCACGAGCATGCAGAGGTCTGACCCCAGTCTTGGGGCCTGACCCCAGAGCTGTGAACACCCACACTGCCGACAGTTAGCATCAGTTATTGTCAGGGTTACTGACCTTCCATGGTGAGGGGACAGGGGACAGCTACATGCAAAGGAGTAAAGAAAAGAGTGGGGCTTGTCTTGACAGTGGCAGTGGTGAAGCCTTGTTGCTTGATTGAATACGTGAATCTTTTTTTTTTTTTTTTTTTTGAGAGGTTTTTCGCTATAGGGCGCGTGCACTCGCCAGACAGAGACAGACAGAGAGACAGAAAGCGAGAAATCACCCCCCCCAGGGGGTATGGCCACGCTGCAATCCCTTCTCCTCCATTCCCCTCTCGGGATCTTGGGCATGCATGCACACATGCCCGGCGTGAGTTTTAAGCCACCGGGTCCAGGACGCGAACCGTGGTCGACTATGTGGGAGTCCAGCGACATAGCCATTAGGCTAACTGCTGGTTCCCCAATACATGTGAATCTTGATGCTTTTTTCTCAGTTCAGGAGCAGCCAGGAGATAGAAGGGGAACTGCAATGACCTGTAAGTATTGGGGCCAACCAGGGGTGCAGCAGGAAAGCAACACTAGTGATGCCAGACCCACATGGGAAGGTGCCAGGTTTGCATCTAGGGGCCTCCCTGTACACACTGGATGCATGCACTGGTATCTGTGGTTTGGGCTGGCTGAAGCTGGGTGTGGATCATGGCACAAAGACCCTGTTGAGGGATGGCGGGTCATTGTCTCTCTCTCTCTTTCTTAGAAGTAATATGTAAGTTTTTTTTTTTCCAAAAGGCCAAAATTTCTTAAAGACAATAAGAGTTATAAACTTGGAGGAAGACAGGGTGTCACACACAGGACTACAGTGAACAGTGGGACCACAGTTCACTGGTCGCAACAGCCTGACGAAGATGGATATGAACCTTTCAAGTAATGGCCTGACCAGACTTCCCGCCTGCCTTCCTAAGCTGCTGGCTTTCCCCAAGCAGATCTGAGAATTCCTGCAGATGAGACCTGAGACCCGTTGGGATATGTTCCCAAGAAAAACTCAGTAGGGAGTGAGGCTGGGAAAGGGAGAGTACAATTTCCCTTTTGGGGTCCCATGGCAAGTACCTGCAACGCTGTCCTATAGGGGAGCCCTGGGCTTGCTTGCTCAGCGGCAAGGGACTGGGGTACTTTTACCTCCATATCCAAACTCTTTGGTCATTGGTTAAGGGCCATCTCCAGGGAGACATAATTCCTCAGGCCCCCCAGCTCTTCCTGTGTAAAACGGGTACCAGCAGCCTCAGGGCAGTGCCTCAACAGAGGAGAGCTGGGCATGGAAGCCCCTGACAGGGGTGAGAGTCAGAGAGGGAAGGGACAGAGCCCAGGCCTTGTCTGCCACACCAAGGACCCTGGTGTGGAGGATGTGAAAGGCCTCAGCCTGCCGTGGTGTGCATGCATGGCGTGCACACATGTGCAGGTGTGCAGATGTGTCTCCTGTCCTCTGCTTCTCGCACTGTGTTTGTGGCTCTGTGCAGTTCTGAACAAGTCCCACTAGCCCCTCAGGAGCTCCCGATCATGCCAGAAGCCCAGGTCCAGCTTGCATGTGCCCTGAATTCTCTGCCTATCCACTACAATGGACTCCTGAGGGTCTCATCCCCTTCCAACTACACTGCACTGGGACCCCCTGGGCCTCTGAGACCCTGGAGGCTCGGCCACACTGCCCATGTCATGAAGATGCTGACACTGCTGCTCCAGGCAAGGTCCCCTCCGAAGCTGGGGTGTCCAGTGTTCAAGGCTCTGGAACCTTCTATGAGCGCACCTTCTCTTCACCACCATAAAGCTGCCAGCATGAAAGGAAACACTCTCCCACGTTCTCCCAGCTCCTCGGACGGATGCTGCCTGGCCTCGGTCTTTCCACCGCTACAGGCTCCTGTCTCTCCCTTCCTTCAGCATCATTTCTACACTACGGGTTCCAGGAGCCTCCTGGATCCTTGCTGTGAATCCTTGCTGCAAATAAATATCTCCTCCACAACCCACAACCCACAACCCACCCATAGCTCCCAGCTCCCCACCCCTCTCCCAGAGAGAACCAAAATGCCAGGGTCCTGGGGGACCCGGGAAGACTCCCTGTTACATAGTACCTGTTAGTGCTTCTAATGGCCAGTGAGCTGGTCTTGTTTCTGATTTTTCTATATGTGCTCCTTGTAGAACATTTAGAGAATATAGACAAGCAGGAAAATAGAAATGAAAGTCACTGGTAACCCCATGACGCAGATGTAGTGCCCGTTAAGATTTGGTATAGGTGGCTATACAGGTATGTGTGCATAAATGGACGTGTGCACATGTACACGCACCTGTGCATACGGTGGTACGAATGAACTTCGTCTCAGCTATTGCCTACTCTTGTTCCCATCTAAGGAGGGGAATCCCAGCTCACAGCTGGAAGACACCAGCCCAGGGCAGCTGTCCTGCCCCGAGGTCATGAATCACCAGCAGACATGAAGGCCTCTGGGCAGAAGGAAGAGGCCTCCAAAGACTCAGAAGGAAACCCTGGCTTCAAGGCGCAGCACAGCTGCTCAGGGCTGCACGCTCCTCAGGCTGCAGGCTCCTGGGGGCCAGAGTGAGGAAGGGCAGCGCTCTGGCAGGGCCTTACCTGGAACTTCTTGTTTGAAGTGAACACAGCACCAGCCCCTCCCTGTCCCCTTCCCACGGACCCCCTGCTCAGCCCAGTGACCCAGCCCACAGTCCATGCATGTTGGGACATTTCTCCATGCCTACGGTGGATGCAAATCTGGCACCCCCCTGAGTTATGGGGTGAAGGGAGGTGGGAGTGTTGGGAGAGGGCACATGGGCTGGGGGCTGCCTGGAAGGCTTCTTGGCAGGTAAGGCCTGGGCAATGATGAGGCCTGATGCAGAGCAGGGTAGAATTCCACCTCCAGGAAGACAAAGGTGTGCACCAAGGCCCTACTGGGAGGCAGATGTCACCAGGTCAGCAAGGAGGCCCATAATGCCGCAGGGACCCCGGGGGGACTACCAGGATCTGCTTCATCAGCCTTTCTCAGGCTTGTTAGCCTGATAAGACCCTTTAAGATCAAATACCTTTTGTACGCCGCACCATCTGCGTGGGGAAGAGTACATGGCCCTAGCAAGGGGTGAAGGAAGCAGGGCCCGGGGTCACTGAGTGAGTTTGGGGGTGGAGGGGAGACTCCCCTGCTCAGAGGGTAGCTGTGAGAAGGAAATACAAGAGCTAAGAGAAAGGTCTAGAATGGGGAGGGCTGAGCCGAAGCCTGCCAGTTCCCAAGGGGTAGCTGAGAGTGATCATTCACACGTGGGCCTGGAGGAATCTTCCAGATTGGGTGTTCTGGCACAGAGACGATGTGTCCCTGAGGCTGCTCAGGCCCCACAGGCCCTCACTTGCTCCCAGCCTGGCTCTTAACTCTTCTGATAGTGCACAGAAGTGGCAAGGAAATCCTCAAATGGGTGCCACCTCAGGTCCCAACAGGACCTGAGGCCACCCAGCCCCCAGGAACAGCAGCACTCCCCGGGTTCGGCCAACCCACCTTCCCTGGAGGCCTGTCTCAGAGCCACCTTCAGGGCCTACTCAGCAGCTGCCAACTCGGCTCAGGCCTCTGCCAACCTCCTCCCCATCTGTGGCCCCCTTCAAATTGAAAAAATCAAAATAAAAAACTGGACGAGTTAATTTGCTAAAATGGACCAGAATGCAATAACTGATTCCATTTTTCCCCAAAGGAAACTTGAGTTAATTTGGCCGGTGACTCATATGCCAGGCTGCCAGTTACAACACACACCATCCCAGACACGACTCCGCACGGGGCCCAGCTGGGGCCCCCTCCTCGCTGCTGCAGGCCCCCACTTTCTTCCTATGACTGTGGGGGAGGTCAGACGTGATCCCTGAATAAAGAGTTGGTTGAGACTCTTCTGAAAGTTCAAGACACGCACGTGCACGCACATATGTCTGAACAGACCGTGTGTGTATGCACTCACACCAAGCATAGGCTAGCACACAAATGCATGCACACACACACATACACACATGCACACACACATGAGCACACACCACAGCTGAACTCCAGCACGGCCCACTCAGTAAATCGTTCAACGATAACCTCTGCATACCAGTACTGGGGAGATCCAATTAGAGACACTCATTACTAAGTCCTTCCGATTTTCCCAGCATCTTAAAGCTCCAGGAAAGAGAAGGGAGGGATAGACATGGCGCTAACGTGAACTCTGGTAGACTGTGTGGCGGGGATTCCTGGCCCAGCTCCCACTTCTCTGTCAACTTGGAGTAAAGGGAACTGGGGATCCCCCACCCCCAGCACTCCTCACATGGCCACAGCCTCTCATGAATGCAGCACACACAACTCAGAAGCCCTCAGGGTAGGCTCCAGAGCCAGAAGACCCATAAGATCAGTCTTGTCATTCACATGCTGTGTGACTTTAGGCAAGACACTCAACGTCTCTGAACCTCAATATCTTCATCATTTAGTTCCACAACAATATGAATGTACTTAATATCACTAGACTTGAAATGGTTAAGAGTAAAAAGGTTCAGTTAAAATGGTTAAGATAGTAACTTGTATGTATTTTACCACCATTTTTTAAAATTAGAAAATAAAGGAGACCAGCAGGTGGCATGGTGGTTAAGGCACTGGACACTCCCACATGGCCGACCGGGGTTCAAGTCCTGGACCTGGTGGCTTGCTTTCTCGCTTCCTCTCTCTCTCTCACTCTCACCCTCTGTCTCTCTCTGATCAAATTAAAAATCAATGAATGAATAAATTAAAAAAATAAAATAGTTATTTAAAAAATTAAAATAAATAAATTTTTTTTAAAAAAATTAGAAAATAAAGAAAGGGATAGGTTCTTCCCTTCATCTTTCCCATTTCCCACTGACTGGGGTGTAGAAATGATGGCAGGAGCTGGGGCAGCCATGTTGGACTCTGAGATGAATCTCACTTGTCAAGCAAGACAGACCAGCAAGATAAATGGGGAATGCTTCCTTCACATTTTGGAGCTGCCACCTTAGCCAGGGATTGTTTGTGCTTGTACCGTTATGTGCAAGAAGAAGGAGAACAGGCAGGAAATTGCTTTGCAAAGGGCAGGGAGAAATAAGAACTGTCGTCCAGGTGAGTCTGAGGGAGGCTCAGAGCAGGAAGGGCAGCCAGAGCTCACAGCAGTCAGGCTGGTGCTCACCTGGCGCTGCTCCTGACTCCTGGTACGGGAAAGGGGCTGAGAAAGAGCGAAGAGGCTTGAGCAGCCGGCCCAAGCCCCAGGGCAGCTGCAAAGGGTGAGAAGCCCGGAAGAGAAGCTGGAGTAGGGCGACCCAGGCCCCACCACACAGCTGCAGGAGGTCGGAGCCTTCAGGAGCCCACGGCCTCATTCCCAGATGAGAAAACGGAGGCAGAGCCCACCTCCAAGCTGGGGCACAGTTCAGGTCTCTGTATGGCCTCAGGGCTCCTTGATTCTGGGGTCCTTCCAGTCAAGCCTAGTCTGTGGGTCTCCCTGGGGCCCTGTGGGAGAGGCCAGTCAATCTCTTGAAGGAGAATAAGCAAGGGCCCTAGTGGCCTCCCTGGGCCCTAGGGCTGGGCAGGGGTGGGGAAGTCTAGAGAGAGTGAGTTGCTGGCAGCAGAGCTGGGGGAATGTTTGCTGGTTTCTCAGGAAGGCTGCTTGTCTTCTTGGGAAACCTGAGTTCTTACCAAGAACGAAGGGCAGAGAAGCCTGTCCCAAGATAAGCTGCGAGAAACTCTTCCCTGTGGGATGACACCCAGCAGCGAGCTCAGAGGCAAGAACAGCGCCCAGGAGGCCCGCCCAAACTTGGGCCCACGCCCAAGCACAGGATAACCGTCCCACCAGCACACAGAAGGCCAGCCCTCCCAGCCCCGGGAGCCACGCCAGGTTTCTGCACAGCGGGCACCAGCTGTGCCTACTCTGAAGCATGCCCAGGCCCAACCATGCCCTTGAGATTGGTCAGGGCTCCTGCCTAAAGGAGCACAGCCTTGGGTTGGTCGGCATTTGAAGGCCCTCTGTATCACTTACCAACCCGGGGACCTTGGCAAGAAGGTTTGCTAACCTCCCTGTGGTTTGGCTCTGTCCTGTAAGGATGGGCCTACCCTGGAGGTAGTTGCATCGGGCAGGGGCACAGAGGGCTCAGCCGGGAAGGCCCCTCCCCCTCTACCCACTGTGGCCATTGTGGCCCGACAGCTCCTGGGAAGGCTTACAAAAAGGCAAACCCCACCAGTCAGTGTTGGGCAGCACCCTCCAACTACCCCACCCATTGTTGTTTTAAGATATAAAACATGTCCTGACGCGCTTCCCTTCTCCAGAACAGACTCAAAGCATGGCCCAAAAACGTAGCCAGAAGCTGCCTGGGTCAGAGAGCCCACCAAGCACCCAGCACTCCATCGAGTCTGGGGCAGCATGTTCTGGACTTTTCCAGGCCCAGACACAGAAGAAAAAGAACATACGAGCCCTTGTGCATCTGGCTTCTTAAAGCACACACTGAAATGGCCTCCATTCCTCCTGGGTCTCCTTGCACAGGACTCTCTGGCTGACATCATGAAGCCAGGTGGCCCCAGGTCTTCCTCTCAGTGGACATGGCCGGAAGAGCATCAGCAGAGGGTAGACTAGGGGTTGGGGCAGAGGAGCAAGGTGGGGCGGAGGAGAGACAGGAGCCTCCTGGGAGGAGTTTCAAGGCCCCTCCAGAGAGTTAGAAGTGCACCCGCTGTCCCAGAAAGGGTGCAGGGCATGGAGGGCCAGTTTTCCAAAATAGACAGCCATGGGGCTGCCCTGGCCAGGGTTTCACTCACGCACTGACACACCTGTGTGCAAAGTGCATTCACACACACACATTCACACACATGTACATATACTAGTCATACAAACGCACACACAGATATGTATTCACACAGAGACTTGCACTCATACACAGACACACATTTGCACACTCATGGATAGATGCACTAACACGTGGAAGTGCGTTCAGACAGACACACACACGGCACCACGTCCTACAGCAGGTGTCCATGGCCTGCCTCCTGCTGAGATGCCACAGTAGTAACTCGTCCCTCTCACGGGGCCACGCCGTCCCCCTGTGCAGGAGCAGGAAT
>NW_006159974.1:1453031-1461420 GCF_000334495.1 Tupaia belangeri chinensis | reverse complement strand
GAATGACACTCTTGGGCTGCAGGGCCTCTTGCTGGGGAGAAAACCAGTTTGCCCAGGTCCGGCTGCACCCAGAGCCAGCACTGCCTCCCCCTACTTGGGAGCCGGAGCACTCCCTGCCTACCATCATTCCCGCCATCGTGCTCAGAATAGATGTGTCCATTTTATTTAACGTAAACATGGTGTTTCTTGGCGCTTCAACAGCGGGAAGGGGGAATGAAGCTGCAGCTGGACAGAGCGGTGTTGGGATAGAGAGCTGGTGATGGCCGGAGTAGCTGGTACCTGTGCAGGATGTGGGGTCCTGTGGGGAGATGACTGAAGCTTTGACCTCCCCTCCTCCCCAGATTCTGCCTCAGGTCCCCACCGGCAGCCTACCTGGGCCAGCGACCTGTGCCTCCCTGGCATTCCCTGCCCAACCCTGAGCCTCTGCCTTGCGCCCAGCCTTCCACCATCCCTCCACCATCCCGCTGAATCCTGGGCCGCCTTTCTTCCTCCCTCCAGTCTAGTCATCCCCTCCGCTCTTGGCTCCTCCTTGCGTAGCCGTGGCTGGCCTTGGTGGAGCCTTCTGCCGGGGGAGGCTGGGGCTGAGGAAGGGACAAACTGAGCTGGGTCAAGGTCAGGGCCAGGGCCAGCACTGAGTCAGCCGGTCGACCTCCCTCCGGCTTTTCCCTGCACCTTCTTCCTCTGGGCATTCGGGCCCTTAGGTGTCAGAACCTCCCGCTCCTCTGGCCAAGTCCGGGGGCGCCATACCCCCAATTCCACTTCTATCTGCCCCTCTCCTTGGGGGTGCAGAGCTGAAGAAACTCCAAGATCTTGTCCCCGCTTCCGCCAGCGCCGCTAGGTGGCGCCGCGCTAACGAGGATCGGAATGGACCGGCCGGACCGCGCCACCCGCGGAGAGCCAGAGCGCCCGCCGATCTCCGCACGCGGCCGCTCTCAGCCGGTGCATCGGGCTCCTGTCGAGCTCCCCGCGAGACCGGGCTCAGGACACACCTGAACCCCCTCCACTACCATCCCACCCTTCCCTGGCAGCACTTGACCCCGGGCAGCTCCTTAGGTTGCAGGGGCCTGGCCAGTCGCCTCCACAGAGGCCTGGGGTGCCTTGCCTTTTCAGGTGCGCCCCCACGAGGCGAGCCTGCTCTGAGGGCGCAGTGCAGAGGTGAGAGAGAGGCCGAGAGGCTGGGATGAGGCCAACCTTAACCCCCTCCCTGCCGCCCCGCGGGCCGTTTACACTCTCCCAAGCCTCACCCTCTTCATCTGTAAACCGAGACTGACCACAGCCCACAGCCCGAGTTGAGGTCAGCGTCTGCAGCTCCTGGCACAGGCCAGGCGAGGACTAGGTACTCAGTAAGCCATAGCTCCTCGGTTTCCCTTTACGCCCTCCCCACCACCCCATGGTAGCACACCTCTGCCCTGACCCCTTCCGTTTGGGTGTGGTGGCTTTAGGGATTATACAGAGGAGAGTCGCCAAAGGGGACTGGAAACCAAGGGGAAAGAGGGGCAGGCTCCGAATGTGCCAGGCACCTCGCGAAGGGCTGTTTTAGATTATTTCTCCCAACTTTAGAGGTGCTTTACCAACGAGGACGCTGGGGTCACATGGGGTGATGGCAGAATGGGAGTTGGAGCCTGCATCTGACTGGCTGAAGTGCCACTGTCCCTGCCATGCTGGGGGTAGGGGTGGTTGGGGGGACTCTCACTGTGAAGCTCCTCCCACTACTGCTCTGCCTGGTCAGGTCTAAACGCCACCGCTGTCCCTCAAGGCCCCCACTGTCCTACGGCCACCTCCTGGCCTTTGCAAGGGTGTTTGTTTTGCCAGGAAAGATGTCTCCCAGCCTCATCCTTCAGGGCCTGCTTCAGCATCACCTTCTACAGGAAGCTTCCCATGGCTAATCCCTAAGTAGAAGCTTCAGCAGAACCCTCCACGGCAAGGGATCCCAACGGCCTCCCTTGGTCCCTGACTCAGAGACAGTGGATTCAGCCAGCTAACAGGGACCAGCTGAGTGCACGCCCCCATCAGATGTTGACCCACGGAGAGCCTGCATCAGGTCCCAAACCCCAATGTACAAAAAGCTTTTAGAAGAGTATTTAGGTAGATGACGAAGCTAGGCCCCAGAAAGGACAAGTGACTCGTGCAGAGTCACACAGCAAGGCAGAGCCAAGACTACACACAAGCCAGGGTCTTGTCAGTACATTCAGTGAAAGAGGAAATAAAGGAAAACAGGAAGACCGAGAGGATGAATTCAAACCATACATACTCAAGAGGCAAGCCAAAGTGAAGTTGTGCAACACAGCTGCGAGGCTGGTGACTCAGCGCCAGAGATACCCTGCACCGGCCCACGTCTCCGAGAACGAGAAGCTGCCCCCTGCCCACAGCTAAAGACAGCCCCTTCTGCAGGCCCATCCCTGAGGCTGGGCCCCGTCTACCACCACACCCCACCACTGTCATTACCTAGCTGTGTAACCAAGGAAGCTCTACCTTTCAGTCACCAGTAACTAATGCCTCTGAATACCTGGGGTAAACTGGGCTGAGTCAGGCCCTGAAGCCCAGGAGCCTCCCTCAACTCAAGGGCTCAGGCTGGGAGCTATGAAGCACGCTAGACATTCTGGAAAGTGCCTGCAAGGTGCATCATGGAGCGAGGCCTGCTGCTGTGTAGCCCTGGGCCCTTCTATTGGGCTTTGTCAGTTCAGCAATGGGCTGGGTTGGGTGGGCTCTGAATATCATGTGCTGGAGAAAGTTCACAGGGAGAGGAAGCACATGCGTCTCCGCCATGGTGGGAGAATTTACACCACAGAAAGCAGCAAACATTACTTTCTTGCTTGCTTTTCTCTCTCTTTTTCAAGTTTTTCTTTTTAATTCCAAGAGCCAGCTGTTAATCATTTATTCGCACAGGCTAGGGAACAGCCCAGGAGGCCAGTCTAGCCTGCACCTCCCAGTGCAGGCCCGCCCCCCAGGTGCCCTGCTGCCCACTGGGCTGCAGCATCTGGTCTTCCACTTGCTTTATTTCTTCTGCTCCCTGCACAATCGTGGACAACATGACATCTGCCCCAAGGATGTTTGGAGGAGGCAATATGTTAAGAGTCACCTCCGGACCTCTCGGGGACCATCCATAACAAGGGGCAATGATTTCTGAGGTTCAACACAGGGAGAATGAGGTAGCAAGCACAGAGCCACCCAAGAATCAGTTCATGTCACCCCAGGCAAGAACAGAGCTGATCAATCAGTGAGGTGGGAAGGCAGAGCCATCGCTAATTCAGGTACTGCCAGCATGGAGCTGTCCTAATTTGAACATGGACTCAGCTAAAGTTGGCCTTCGAAAGCAAACAAAATAAATAAATAAACCACACCCAGGCTTTGTTAAGCTCTAAGAAGGTTGGCAATGGAGATGCTTAACCTACTTCGGAAAAGTGACCATTTTCCAATACTTCTAATGCATGCATTTAGGCACACCAAAAACTGATACTCGATTACGAGCTGCCCCCTGTCCTTGAGGTTGACACCTCCTGAGCATTATCGACAGTCAGAATTGCCATGGACCTGAGCATTAATAAAACTCCCTTTTAAGAATACCCAGCCATCCATTCAGCCAGCCAGGCAGCGTTTCTCTCTCTCATTCAGCAGTATTTATTAACTGACAGCTGTGGCCAAGGCCCAGTGGAGTCCACACACTCAGATATTTTTTGCCACACTGGCCTTGTGGTCCCCTTTGTGGGATCTGAATGCAGAGGTTCTGGCATGGCCATGATTGAACTGGATGACTTCCCTCACCGATTGAGCTGGACTTTCCCTCGTTACTTGTCCAGCCAGTGTTTGCTCCGCGAGTGTGGACGCACCTGATCGTATCCCAAGGCTTGGGGAGAGGGAGCCGGGGGTGATTGCTCAGTGGCTGGATCAGTGGCTAGTCATGATCTCTCAGCAGAATTCTCTGTAAGACAAATGGTAGGCAGATCCCCAGGATCTTAGGGTAGCATGGGAAAAGGAAATTAAAGTATGAGTTCACTTTTGGTGAAAAAAGCTTTGAAATCTGTGCATTGTGTTTTCCATGATGTTTTAAGACCCCTCATAAAACAGGTGAGAATGAAACAGCTGAAACTGAGGTAGGTCCTGCCCCCAACCTCTCTTTCCTGAATCTTCCTGGATCTTTAACTCGAAGTCTTTGATTCCCACCAGGACCTGATGAGCCCAGGTTTAAAGGTCACACCGTAAAAAATATATAAGAAACAAAACCTGAAGATTACAATAACAACCCCAAACACTATTTCCTGGGCTCCACCTCCATCTGCTCCTCCCACATGTGCTCTGCGGGGGTTCTGACACCCTAGAACGCCCTTGTCTCCCACCTGGTGGCTGCCCTCTCCCCTCTGCTGCTCCAGGTCACTCTGCATGGTGTTTCTGACTAGATGGCTAGAGCATCTGCCTAACCACAACGCAGAGGCTGAGCCCACAGAAGACCCTGCTGCCCCTGGGGCTTCCTGGGACACCAGACTGGGCTAAGGTACCATCTCCCAGGACGCCCAAGTGACAGTGAATCAGTCGCTCTTTTGTTCACTCAACAACACCCATGTGCCAGGCCCTGCCCAGGCACCAGGAACACAGCAGGGTCAAGGAGCTGGGCTACAGAAAGCTAAAGAGAGGCCTGAAGGCCACATGAGCAGCTGGCCTGGGGAGGTGACAGCTGACTTCACCAGGAACCAGCCTTTGCAGTCAAGGATACACCTCCGCAGGACTCAGGCTAAAGCGGCTGTGAGAAGCCCATGGCCACAATGGTATTGGGTGTCCCTCAAGGAATGACAGGGACAAGCAGCTGAGGATATGGACTGGGTCATTGCTGATACCCTCTGCGCTCTGGTGTCCCCGAGTCCAGGGGAGCACGTCTCAGAGCCTGGACTGCTCTGCACTACAGCCCTCCCTGGACCGTGGGTGTGGTGAGAACAGGCCCAGCCCACTTGCCCATGACCAAACGGGGTTCCCTCTGCCAAATGCCAAACGTTGGTGGCCCGGGGGGTAGTGGGCCAGGATGCGTGGGAGCAGGGCCCTCAAAAAATGACTTCTCCCAGCCTGCATTTAGTGCTGGGCCGCCAACACGCCTCTGGGATGATTTGCTGTCCAGAAGGCTGCCCACCACCCGCCCTGTGCATGGATGGCGAAGCACAGAAGGCCTTTCTGCCCAGCCTCAGTCCCTAGGAACAACACCCATCTCTCAGCAGCTGCCGGTCCCCATGCACCCACGGGTGTGACGACTGAGCCAGTCCACTCTTCGCTTTGCCCACTGGGACCAAAGGAGCCTCTGAGTGCTGCCAGGCGCCTCCTATTCCCCCTTTACATTCATTTTCTTCCTTTCATATTCTTGCTTGTGTGCTCCCAGTATGCCTTATGAGATCCTTTCCCAAACAAGGCAGGTACAAGAGCCAATGGGGCCGGCGGGTGGTGTGGTGGTTAGAGGTGCTGGACTCCCACGTGGTTGACCGCAGTTCGAGTCAAACGAGCAAATTTAAGATGGTTCCTCCCCTCCTCCCCACAGCTCTGAGTCATCATCTTGTGTCCTGTTTTGGGACCAGGGTGACTTAATTCCAGGAGGCTCCAGGTTTTCTGTGGAAATGAACCTAGGCAGGCCCACTCGCCAGTTCTCCATGTCCCCAGACATCATAGAGGGACAGGCCCCATCACCCGTTCATTCTCGGTCGTCATCTGTTCAGCAGTGATCGGCCTGAGGCTCCCAGCAGGCTCATCACTCTGGCTCCCTGTGCCCCAGGGAGCTGGGCCTCAGCAAGAAACAGATGGGGGACATTCTCCCCCGACCCTGGAGCAAGGCTTGCTGCAGTCCAAATGACAAGGGTCACAGGGTACCTCCAGGGCCTGCCTCAGCCCAGGCTGCTCCCTGGAGAACACAGTCCTGCCCATCGTCTGTAACCTTTGTCACCTGCTCCGGCAGTCCTCAGGCCTCACCTGCAGACAAAGCATCAATGTCCTCCCGCACGTGCCAGCTCTCCCTCAAGGATGAAGCCCCTTACTGGGCACCAAGCACCTTCCTCCTCGGAGCTATTCCTCCAGGGCCCAGAACCAAGGCACGTGAGTCTCAGAGAGGTTTAGAGACACCTCTAAACGTCATCCCCTCTTCCTTCTTCCTCAGCATGAGAGACAGTGGTGAAATGAAACCTCTATTTTCCCCTTGGACTGACAGACAGGCAGGTGGATGGACGGACAAACTGACTCATCAGTATTGCAGAACTCCCAGGTCAGGCAGAGGCTTTTTAAACGTTTACTTATTTATTTCTTCCGTTAACAAGACAGGGTAATGATGCTGTGCTCCATGCTCCCACCCCCTGCTTCAGTCAGCCCCAGGTCGCAGGCACGCGTGTGCAGGTGGGCTCAGGGAGGTCTCCAGATGTGAGCTGGGAACTCTCTTTCCACGTGGGATGGCCTCCCAGAGTGCCGTGTTCCACCACTGCACCACCGTCCGGCTCCACAGGGGCCCTCACTGCAGTGCTGATGGGATGGCTACCTCCAGAGGTGGCAAACACAGCAGGGCGAGGCGTCTGCCCAGTCCCCACTCTGCACCACCCTGGCTGGAGGTCCCCACCCCCCAGGGGACTCTGCTAGCTCATGAACTCTCCGTGGCTCCACTCTCATTTCACAGAAGGGCGCCTTGCGGGGCGCGAGGTGGGGAGAGCACAGTGCGCTATTGTGCACTTTTTCTTAAGTCTGTGATAAGCTCCTTCTATTAGACTATAGATCTCGTCACATAAAATAGATTTGTGGACTCGCAGTCCGGGAGAGCCACGTTCTTGAGCCGCGGAAACGGCTCATTTTCCTCCCTCTACCGAGAGAGTAACTGATGGTCATGAATTTTTCACCCAAATGTCGCCACTAAAGATGTCACCAGCCTCCCTCCCCTGGAGGTTTTATGATCTGGCTCTAATGGGGTGGGGGTGGGGGGCACGAGGAGAAGGAACCACTGGGTCCTGGAGCTAGAAAAGGAGCTTAATGTAGGGGAGGGGGACGAAGGGGTTAACTTCTGAGCGACATGGGCTCTGTTTATTGAGCAGCTATTGTGTGTGAGCAGACAGATAGGCGTTTTACACTCACTATCTTGTTTAACCTCCACAACAACCTGGGGAGGGAGGCGACAGATGGCTGGGTCCCAGAGAGGCTGAGTAACTTGTGCAAGGTCACAAAGCAGCAGAATTAGGAGGTAAGCCCAGCTCCAGAGGGTTGTGAGCCTGCGCAGTTAGTCACTAGGCTGCATCACCCCGGTGGGAAGCTGGGGTCAGGGAGCATGCCCTTTGCCCTCTCAGGCTCACACTGTTAATGAGCAAATGCCATAACATGAAACAGCGGGGCTGAGAGGTAGTGGTGCACTCTGTCCTCACCTAGATGGAGGGATGAACTCTTGCAGGGACCAGCACCCAAGTCCCATTTGGTGGGAAAATAGCCTCTCCTCCGCTGTGCTCTGGAAACTGAGCTGCTGGTTGTTTTCTCTTGGGGTAACTAGTTAAGGAAACATCCACAGCCCTTGTGGGAGAGGGGATGGAGTTAGCACTGGAAGTTCCCTTTATCCTCCTGTTCAGGAGACCCCAGCCAGCATCCCCTCCCCCCCTACAGAGGGTAAAGGTCAGGCCAGGAGGGCCTTCACTAACAGCACCTGGCCAACACCTACCAGAAGAAATGGGGTCCTAGACTCTCCCTCTGGTGAAGGAGGGTCACCAAGATGGAAGAGAGGGTTCTGGGAAGCAAGAGGAGAGGCAGTTGTGGAAGTCTTGGAGGTACAGTCTCCCCAAAGGTCCAGGCCAGTGGGGCCTACGCCCCACGGACAGTGCAGAGGGAAGAGTGGTCAGACAAGGACCCCTGGTCCTCCCACTCTGAGCTGTGAGTTAGATTTACTCATCATGCCTGTTGACTGGTTTGCAGGGACTGGCCCTCAGCAGGAGCCACTCCAGAGAGGGGTGCTGCTTCCTGGTCATCTGGTTGGGAGGTGTCCAGCAGAGAGAGAGAGAAAGAAATGTGTCCCACCCCCACCTCAGGTGACTGAGTAGAGCCATTGCCATTACTGGCCATCTTAAGCTGGAGGGACCCTCAGACTGGCTGTGGCCAAGATGATGATTCAGGCTTTAAGAACTGGATGTTGGACCAGCAGTTGGCAAAATGTCTATTTCGCTGGACTCCCATGTAGTCAACTCTGGTTTGAGTCCCGGACCCAGTGGCTTAAACTCACACCGGGCACGTGTGCATGCCCCAAGATCCCGAGAGGAGAATGGAGGAAGAAGGGATTGCGGCGTGGCCATCCCCCCTGGGAGGGGTGATTTCTCACCTTCTCTCTTTGTGTCTCTTTCTGGTGAGTGCACGCGCCCTGTAGCAAAAACCTCTCAAAAAAAAAAAAAAAGAAAAAGAAAGAAAG
>NW_006159974.1:1450911-1452840 GCF_000334495.1 Tupaia belangeri chinensis | reverse complement strand
AAAAAAAAAAAGAAAAAGAAAGAAAGAAAGAAAGAAAAGAACTGGATGTTAAGCCCAAGGTTCCTGGTTCCCATCTCTGCTCCACCCACATCACTCCCCACTTCAGTTCTGCAAGACAGGAAAGGAGGGGGCCTTGCATACCTGGAGGTGGGACATGGCTGAGAGGAGAGGTTAAAGGAAATAGGTCTTAAATGCAGACACCAGTCTTTCATGGCCTCACGTCCAGTCCCTCAGCTCTACATGCAATGCTTCACCTTTCAAAGAGATTTCTCCAGCTTTCACTTTCACCCTGCCAGTGACAGGGAGCACACCACCTGACAAGGCTGCTCAGTGCATCTTCTCTCGTCCTGACTGTGAGTGAGATGGACTCGGCCCTGCTGGACCTCAGGGCCGCTCTGGCTGGCCATCCCCTCTGGGCCTCTTGAGGACCCCACAAAGATCTGCAGACTGTGGTCATCGAGCAGAGCAACCCCCCAAGTATCTGCTCCCAGACCCTCCTCACATTCACTGCCTGCTCAACACACAGTCCTCTGAGATAGGGGGAGCAGGCCCGGGTTACTGTCCCCATGACTCAAGTGAGGACATCTGGGCCATGGGCAGAGATGGAGAAGGGGACTGGAAGAACCTGGGGTCTGGAAGCTCCGGTCCCCTGCACTGGGAGGCCCTGCCAGGGGCCTCCTGTCACCTCCCCTCTCCCCAGCTTCAGGTCACCTGCTCGGAACCAGCTCCAGCTGGTCTCTGCCCCTGGCCATGCTGAGCCCTCTGGACACGCTCTCTCAGGCCAGGACAGAGTACTGGCTGGGAAGTCTGAGGAGGCCCTATGGGGAGGGGGTGGGCAGTGTTCCGATCTCTCCACACCCTGTCTGGCCTGAAAAACAGGAGGCTCAGGTTCTAGTCCCCTCTGTCCCTCCCCAACTCGGCCTCAGCTTCCTCCTCTGAAGATGAAGCAAGAGGAGCCTCCGACGAGGTGCGACTCCACACCTGCCCCTTCTGTGGGGCAGCAGCAGCCCTTTGGGCCTTGGCCTTGAAGCCACCAGGCCTGGGGATGCACTATGTCACCTGGGCCCATGGACTCTTGGGTGGGCCTGGTGAGCCATCGTGGGGCGGGACCAGGGAGGGATGATGGCAGCCCTGTGGCTAACCAGGACACAGATGCTAGAGTGAAGGTTGCAGCCTCCCTGCAAGGCCCTCTTCCCCAGGGTGAGGAGGCCCAGCTGTTGTGGGGAGGAGTCTGTGGAGTCTGTGGGAGGGGCAGCAAGGCTGAGGGGTAGGGGACAATGGAGAAGAGGAGACAGATCCAGGGCCACACCCTGAGAGGGAACTCGGAAAATGTCCGTGGATTGATTGACACTTTACAAGAATCAAACACGTGGCGTTCCTGGTTGTAGCCAGATTATTGCCCTATAAATGAGTAAGAAACATGTTGACTGATTCACACCAGGAGGAATCAAGTCTGAGACAAGTAAACAGGTCATTGCAATGTAGCCCAATAACTCTAAAAGGTGCTTAGAGAGAAGGAAGCCTGGGTACTTGCCGAACAAGTTACTAACTGCCTGGGGGCAAGGAGATGTCTGGGAAGGCTTCCTGGAGGAAGAGACAACTGCACATTATCATAACCATTAGGGACATTTTGGCAACAAGTTCCTGAAGGGGAAAAGTGATTCATATTCTGAGGTTAGTCTGGTGTGTGTAGGTGTGTGTGTGGGGAATGGGAGTGTAGGACAGGAAGGGGAAAACGTTGAAGCCATCGCAACATTTCCTAGAACCTTAGAGTTATCTTGAAAATATGGGGCCAGCAGTTGGCATAATGGCTATGTCACTGGACTCCCATGTAGTCAACCATGGTTCAAGTCCCAGACCTGGTGGCTTAAACTCACACCAGGCACATCTGTGTGTGTGTGTGTGTGTGTGTGTGTGTGTGTGTGTGTG
>NW_006159974.1:1448076-1450565 GCF_000334495.1 Tupaia belangeri chinensis | reverse complement strand
TCCGAAAAAAAAAATGAAAATACATGCAACTTTGGGATTCTGCTCCACAATATAGCCTTAGTTTTATATTTAAAAACACTTTTCTAACTACTTACTACACATGTAAGTAGGCAGATTAATGGAGAGAAAAGAAAGCCAGAAATGTACCCCAAAAACATCCTGGAAAACAGTGTGCAATAGAGCGGACCTGTATCAGTAGATAAAGAGGGACTTTTTGGTCAATGGTATTGGGACAACCAGGAAATCGTCTGGAAGCCAATAAAGCTGGTTCTATTTGCCACCAGAAAAAATACCAAATGGATCCAAAATTTAAATGGAAAAATTAAAACCATAAGGGAACCAGAGGAAAACACGAGCGAATCCCTTTATGAGTGTGGCGAGAAGACTCATCCAAAGAAAACTCAAAATTCAAAGCCCAGAAAAGATGGACAATTAATAATAATAATAGGGACTAGCAGATGGCATAGTGGTTACATCACTTGACTCCCATGTAATCAACTGCAGTTTGAATCCTGAACCCGGCAGTTTAAAACTCATGCCGGGGTGGAAAAAAAACAACCTCACACTGGGCGCATGTGCATGCACGTCCAAAATCCCTAGAAGAGACTGGAGAAGGGATTACGGCGTGGCTCCATCTCTCTAATATGTAAAGACTTCCTGGAAAACAATGAAAAAAAGACCAAAAACCCCATGGGAAAATGCGCAAAAGAGTTGAAGAGAGCATTAAAATAAAAAGATACTTTAATGTGCTTTAAACAGTGAAACCTCATTCCTATTAAGAGAAGTTAGAATTAAAACTATACCAGGATACCATTGTTACATAAAATTGAAAAATACGACCACACAGCCTGTTTGCAAGGCTACTGTGTAGGGCAATGGCAGATAATTTAGTAATTCTTATCAAAGTTACAGATGCAGTCACCCTGTGACCCAGCAACCCCACTTCTGGGAATTTGCTCAACAGATACACCTCAAGCAGGTAAGAAACGATGTATGTACAAGCTTATTCCTCGCAGCTGCATGTAACAACAAAAAAATGGCAACACCCCAGTTGTTTCACAAGTGTCTATGTGAAAGGACTAGTGAAATAAACCACCCTGCATGCACAAAGGGATACTATGCAGCTATGGGGGGAGGAGTTCTCTGCATACTCATGTAGAAAGATCTCCCAGATACATTATTAGATAAAGACACCAGGAGCAGCACCGCATGCATGTATGCAAATACATATTGCTTTATGCATTTACATAAAGAATTGCAGGGAGGATACACAAGAAACTCATGAAGAGTTTCTCTAGGGAGACAGGAGGTTGGGGTGGCTGCGGCATGGGTACAGTAGGATTTCTAATGGATACCTCTTTACAGCAGTGTGGATTTCAAACCACATGAGTATATTACACATTCGGACTTTTATAATGACATGTAAGGGGGACTAGCAGTTCGCATAATGGCTATGTCGCTGGACTCTTCATGTAGTCGACCGTGTTTCGAGTCCCGGACCCGGTAGCTTAAACTCACGCCAGGCGCGTGTGCATGCGTGCCCAAGATCCCTCGCTTTCTGTTTCTGTCTCTTTCTGTCTTTCTGGCAAGCACACACACCCTATAGCAAAAACATCTCCGAAAAAAAAAATGAAAATACATGCAACTTTGGGATTCTGCTCCACAATATAGCCTTAGTTTTATATTTAAAAACACTTTTCTAACTACTTACTACACATGTAAGTAGGCAGATTAATGGAGAGAAAAGAAAGCCAGAAATGTACCCCAAAAACATCCTGGAAAACAGTGTGCAATAGAGCGGACCTGTATCAGTAGATAAAGAGGGACTTTTTGGTCAATGGTATTGGGACAACCAGGAAATCGTCTGGAAGCCAATAAAGCTGGTTCTATTTGCCACCAGAAAAAATACCAAATGGATCCAAAATTTAAATGGAAAAATTAAAACCATAAGGGAACCAGAGGAAAACACGAGCGAATCCCTTTATGAGTGTGGCGAGAAGACTCATCCAAAGAAAACTCAAAATTCAAAGCCCAGAAAAGATGGACAATTAATAATAATAATAGGGACTAGCAGATGGCATAGTGGTTACATCACTTGACTCCCATGTAATCAACTGCAGTTTGAATCCTGAACCCGGCAGTTTAAAACTCATGCCGGGGTGGAAAAAAAACAACCTCACACTGGGCGCATGTGCATGCACGTCCAAAATCCCTAGAAGAGACTGGAGAAGGGATTACGGCGTGGCTCCATCTCTCTAATATGTAAAGACTTCCTGGAAAACAATGAAAAAAAGACCAAAAACCCCATGGGAAAATGCGCAAAAGAGTTGAAGAGAGCATTAAAATAAAAAGATACTTTAATGTGCTTTAAACAGTGAAACCTCATTCCTATTAAGAGAAGTTAGAATTAAAACTATACCAGGATACCATTGTTACATAAAATTGAAAAATACGACCACACAGCCTGTTTGCAAGGCTACTGTGTAGGG
>NW_006159974.1:1443371-1448045 GCF_000334495.1 Tupaia belangeri chinensis | reverse complement strand
TTGGTACCCTCCTACATTGGTGGTGGGAATGAAAATCCCAATGGCAGATAATTTAGTAATTCTTATCAAAGTTACAGATGCAGTCACCCTGTGACCCAGCAACCCCACTTCTGGGAATTTGCTCAACAGATACACCTCAAGCAGGTAAGAAACGATGTATGTACAAGCTTATTCCTCGCAGCTGCATGTAACAACAAAAAAATGGCAACACCCCAGTTGTTTCACAAGTGTCTATGTGAAAGGACTAGTGAAATAAACCACCCTGCATGCACAAAGGGATACTATGCAGCTATGGGGGGAGGAGTTCTCTGCATACTCATGTAGAAAGATCTCCCAGATACATTATTAGATAAAGACACCAGGAGCAGCACCGCATGCATGTATGCAAATACATATTGCTTTATGCATTTACATAAAGAATTGCAGGGAGGATACACAAGAAACTCATGAAGAGTTTCTCTAGGGAGACAGGAGGTTGGGGTGGCTGCGGCATGGGTACAGTAGGATTTCTAATGGATACCTCTTTACAGCAGTGTGGATTTCAAACCACATGAGTATATTACACATTCGGACTTTTATAATGACATGTAAGGGGGACTAGCAGTTCGCATAATGGCTATGTCGCTGGACTCTTCATGTAGTCGACCGTGTTTCGAGTCCCGGACCCGGTAGCTTAAACTCACGCCAGGCGCGTGTGCATGCGTGCCCAAGATCCTGAGAGCAGAATGGAGGAGAAGGGATTGCAGCGTGGCCATCCCCCCTGGGGGGTGATTTCTCACTTTCTGTCTCTTTGTCTCTCTCTGTCTGTCTGGCAAGCGCATGCACCCTATAGCAAAAACCTCTCTCAAAAAAAAAAAATGACATGTAAGGAAGCATCAGTGTTTACCAAATATTTGTCTGGTGGCTTGTTGATCCCAAGTCCTAGATTCATGGGAACCTGCCCATCAATTTTGGGGAATAGGCTATGGGGAGAGACTGAAGATCTCTGAGCAGAATAGGCATTTGCTAATCCCCGGAGAGCCCACAGCTCTGTGGCCAGAGCTGGGAGTCAATTGATGCCTGCAGGGCAAGTGGGCTCTGATTCAAGACAGAATTCTTGGGGCTCAAGTCCCCACAAACCCCGTTCAGTGTCTAGCCACCCTGCAAGCAGCTCAGCATGGCCTCCAGGCTTCTGATATCTGCCTAAGGAAGAGTCTCTGACACCAGGAGAGGGTTCAAGCTGGCTGCCTGGCCCCGCGGCCTGCAGCCAGTGGGCAGGTAGTCAAGAAGCTCCACATGGCACCTCTGTCTAGCTCTGGGACCTGTGGGTGTCCTCTTCTCCCTCTCTAAATGGAAACTCCCTTCCAGCTGCAGGCCAGACGTAGGTGGGAAGGAAGGTATTCCTGGATCACTTGGCTTCCCACCTCTTTCAGGAAGCCTCCCTAGGGCCAGCAGGAGGCTGGGACTCCTTCTTGGTCCCCCTCTGCTGGGCTGCAACCAGCCCTGCTGCCTTCTGGGTCCAGGGCTGGGACCCTTCATCTTGACTGTATACCATCCCAAGACCCCCATATCCCACCAGCTCAGGTACATCGGGGCCCCTCACCTGGAGCACCAGCTCCTCCCCTTGGCCAGCCAGGGAGCCTGGCTCTGTCCCTACAAACCCAGCAGCAGGGGAGCTTTGCGGACTCCCAGGGCTGTGCACCAACAGTGTCTCCCTGGGGCAGGGAGGAGAGAGGGCGAGGAGGTCTGACTGTGGTTCCCCACCACAGGCCTGGCTTTTACGGCTTCTCTAAATGCTGTGTTTGCTCGCACCTCGCCCGGCGGCTTGTACACACCTGTACACGGAAGGCTGTAATTTTGCTGTATGAATCACAGGTAGGATCACACCCAAGTTACTGGCACTCCGCTCCTTAGGGCGGGCTGGCCAGGCCGTCGCCTTTGTCTTCCAATTATGCTGCCTTTTATTGCTCTTTTAACTACAGCAGAAACACCCAAAGAGGCAGGGTCCGAGAGCCATTAATGACAGACAAAAAAACCACACGAAGCCACCGGATTTGGAGCCTGAGGAAGCTGTGTCTGGACGCAGCTCACCCCCTCGGTGGTGCGAGCAGGCTGTGCGGCGTGGTGCTAGAGCAGACGCGCTGGGTCCCAGAAACCTGGCCCCAAGTGTTGGCTCTACTGCTAAACAGCCAGGAGACCCCGGAAACGAGCTCCTCTCTGAGCCTCCATTTCCTTCCCTGCAGAATGAGATGGAGGACTGGGGATCGAGATGACAGTGGGGAAAGGGCTACTTCCCCAGTACTGAGTCCTCCCCGGGCCCTTCCGTAGCTAGTGCTGTGTGTTCTTGCCGCCAGCTTCTCGTCATTTCCTACGGTCCTTGGCATGCTGCTATACACGTAGTAGATCTGGAGGGCAGCAGAAAAAGCATGGGCTTTGGTGTCCATTTCTCATCCAGTCCATAAATACTAACCTACTGTGTGCTGTGTGCTGAGTGTCCAGAGACACAGGAGGGGCCAGGAGAGAGCAAAGCGGTAACAGATGGCAAGGACCAGCACCAAGAGTGTCCAAAGGGCACATTCCCCACCCCTTCCCGCAGCAGGCCTGAGACTGGCCCTGAGGATGCCGGGAGGCATCCTTAGTGATGGCTTCCTGACTCTGCGCCCCGGAGTAAGTGTAGGAGAGACCTTGGAGAAGGAGGAGAGCAAGGTCTCAGGCAGAACAACACGTGCAAATGTCCTGAGGTGAAAGAACCCCCAGAGGGGTGGGCGGGCCTGGGAACAAAAGGCTGGAATGTGGGACAGAGGGCGGGATCTTGAGGTGAGGGATGGGAGAGGAGGCCAGATCCTTCCCCTCCCCCCCAGAGGTTTTTGCCTTAGGGTGCGTGTGCTTGCTGGAGAGAGAAAAAGACAGAGACAGTGAGAGGGAAAGGGAGAAATCACTCCCTGGGGGAGGGGGGAATGTCCACACCACCATCCCTTCTCCTCTATTCTCCTCCCAGGATCTTGGGCATGTCTGTACATGGACCCATTGTGATTTTCAAGCCACCTGGTCTAGGACTCGAACCGTGCCTGGCCATGTGGGAGTCCAGTGATGTCACCACTACTCCATCTGCTAGTTTTGAGGCCAGATCTTAAAGGGCCTTTCACCCAGGCTGCAGCCTGACCTGGATCAAAGGATCTGAAATGTTCTGGTACTCTGGTGGTGGGGGGGGCAGGGGGTGAATTACGAAGCCAAGTGCAGAGAGACAGCTAAAAGGCCGTGACAGGTGGTACAGCAGTGGAACATGATGCGCTGGGAGGAAATCCCACAGGGAAGGTTCTCAGTCCAAGTCCAGAGACCTCCCTGAGTACACTGGGCATGCATGCCCATGATCCAGGGCTGGCCGGGTAATTTGGAGTATCGAAACCCTGTTAGGGTTCATGGAAGAAATACATAAGAGAGAGAGAGAAGCCTCGGCACGGGTTCAGGTCTAGAAGGTGGATAGGATCCAAATCCGGGGTAACTTTGAATTCCTCCTCAGCCACTCCCCAGTTGCAACATCTCAGCCTCGTGAGTTCCACACTCGTGGCCATGTTTCCTTGTTCCTAAATCACCATTATGCTGGCTGGTCCCCTGGATAACAAGGTTTAACAAGGGTTAAAGGAGGGGCCGTGTTGCAGTGATAGCAATACATAACCGGATAAGTAAACCCGTGGGGAGGAAGCACGGTCATTCATACAGTAGACCACCTGGTACATGTAGAAGGGACGAAGAAAACAGGAAAGTCGCCATTAGGCAACACCCCAGTCATCGCCGTTGCAAATGCTACCACTGATGGATGCTACAATTCCTGAATGAATGTCTGAGGAGAAAACGGATGTGCCCAGTCGCAAAGAATCACCCCCAAGACATTTATTCACATGGGAATGGAAGCAATACCTCTACGAGGAGAGCCTGGCAGATGTGCTGTAAAGAGCGAGCGGGGCTCGTGTGATGAGAAGTACCCCCAGGCCACGCTGAGAAGGCCATGCGGTTTTGTAGCATTCTCACCCAAAATATCTAACCTCACTCTAACAATGAGAAAACACTGGGCAAACCCAAACTGAGGGAAATGTGACGAGATAACTGATGAATATTCTCTAAAAGTGTAAAAAGTATGAGAGATGAAGAAAGACCAAGGAACCATGACCGGCTGTGGAAGGGTTAGGAGAAATGACAAATTCCTGCAGCATGGGACCCTGGGTAGGATCCTGGGACAGGAAAGGACCACAGTGGAAAATCTGGGGAAGTCTCAATGGGCTCTGCAGTTTGCTTCATAGCATTTTACCAATGTCTTGATCTTAATTGTATTATGGTTGGGACCAGCAGATGGCATACTGGTTACGTCACTGGACTCCCACATGGCTGACCACAGTTCGAGTCCTGGACCTAGCAGCTTAAGTTTGTACCAGGCACATGCATGCCTAAGATCCTGAGAGGAGAATGGAGGAGAAGGGATTGCGGTGTGGCCATCCCCCGAGGGGAGTGATTTCTCGCTTTCTGTCTCTGTCTCTCTAGAGAGCACATGTGCCCTATAGCAAAAATCTCGATAAGGGAACCAGCAGTTAGCGTAATGGCTATGTCGCTGGACTCCCACGTAGTTGACCGCAGTTCGCGTCCCGGACCCGGTGGCTTAAAACTCACGCCGGGCGTGTGTGCGTGCGTGGCCAAGATCCC
>NW_006159974.1:1433343-1443299 GCF_000334495.1 Tupaia belangeri chinensis | reverse complement strand
CCCTGTCCTGTCTGCGGGGGCCCCGGCCCCTATACAAAAAAAAAAAAAAAAGAAAAAAAGAAAAAATATCTCAATTAAAAAAATAATAATTGTACTGTAGTCGTATAAGATGTTAACTTTTTTAAAAATAATTATTTATTGTATTTTTATTTATTCATTCACTTATTTTTTTAATTTGACCAGAGAGAGACAGAGGGTGAGAGTGAGAGAGAGAGGAAGTGAGAAAGCAAGCCACCAGGCTCAGGACTCGAACCCTGGTCAGCCATGTGGGAGTGTCCAGCGCCTTAACCACCATGCTACCTGCTGGTCCCCTAAGATGTTAACTTTAAGGAGAGTCAGGTGAGGGATACACAGGAATTTGTGCTATTTTTGCAGCTTTTTAGTAAGTCTAAAATTTAAAGAGGTTTTTATTTTTTAAAGGGCTAGATCAGTGGTCCTTAACCTTGGAGACACATTTGGTCACCAAGAAAGTGTCTATCTTTACTTTTCTTTCTTTTTTTAACCAGCTATTTATTTATTTAGTTAGTTGGTTAGTTTCTAGTTTTTGCTATAGGGCACATGTGTTTGATGGAGAGAGAGAGAGAGAAAGCACCCCCTGGGCCGCGGGCCCTTCTCTTCCATTCTCCTCTCAGGATTTTGGGCACGCACACGCACACACACACACACACACACACACACACACACCTGACTAGCTTTTCAAGTGGCAGGGTCCAAAACTCCAACTACACACTTGGCCATGTGGGATCCAGCTGCCTTAACCACTTTTCCACCTACTGGCCCAAAAGAGCTTTTAAACTCTGATGTGCAGGCCCATCTTGGACCTATTGGATCCGTATCTGTAGGGGGGACCCAGGCATGGGCAGTCCCTAGAAGTCGTCAGGAGATGCTGATGGCAGCTGCTGTTGAAGGGTAAGCTGTAAGGTAGTCTCTGTGTAAATTATTTGACCCATAGTCGACTCAGTATATGCTTTGCTTCCTCAACTGACATTTTCATGCTTTGAACAAATATTATTGAGCCTCTACTATCTGCCAGTGGTGTGAGACACAGCGAAGTTGCAGTGATAGACAAGAAAGGCACAGATGTGGACTGACTACGTGACATTACTACGCATGTAACAGGGACTTGAAAGGAAATAAAGGGGGGCCAGCCTGTGGTCTGGTGGTTGAAGTGGCCAGATCCCACATGGCTGACTACGCAGTTCAAGTCTTGGACCTGGTGGCTTAAAAAACACACCAGGTTGGGGCCCGTAGGTGGTGCGGTGGTTAAGAGGACTCCCACATTGCCGACTGCAGTTCGAGTCCTGGACCTGGTGGCTTGCTTTCTCTCTCTCTCACTCTGTCTTTCTCTGGTCAAATTAAAATAAATAAATAGAGTTAAATAAAATACTTCTTTTAAAAAACAAATAAAGAAAAGAAAAACACACTAGGCCTGTGTGCAGGCATGTCCAAAATCCCAAAGGAGGGAGAAATGGAGAAGGGATTGTGGTACGATCACTCCCCATAAGAGGTGCTTTCTCACTTTCTCTCTCTCTTTCTCTCTGACAAGTGCATGCGCTCTCTGATTTTTTTGTTTTTAAGGAAATAAATGGATACGATTGGGTGTAACTAAAAGGATGGGGAGCTCCATTAGATGAAGTAGTTCAGGAGGACATCTCTGAGGAGGTGACATTTTAGCCAACATTAAACTGGAATAATGGAGCCATAATAAAAACTTGGGGTGAGAGATCACTTGGTACATTGAGAACCGTACCTGCCAGGGTCCCGAGGCAGCACTGGAGCTAAGGAGGGTGCATGGCAGAGGGGCCAGGATTGAGTCAGCATTTTATTGTATGTGCCATGGAAAGACTTCAGGAGTCATTTAAGCAGGGTGGGAGGGGCATATTCTTTTATCTGATTTTAAGAGATCCCTCTGGAAAACAAAAAGATGGCTCTGGCTACTGGATGGGCGCCGGCCCACGGGAAAACCAGCCTTTGGATTGAGCCGAGGCTTGGGAAGGCACAGCCCCGACTTGGCGAGCATCTTTGCTGGCCGCAGAGCCGCACTGTCCTCTCAGCAGCAGCCAGCACTGAACTTGCGCCTGTCCCCTCGCCCAGCATCACTGTGGCCCCGAGGTCCCCTCCGACAGCGGTGCTCGATTACCTGAACATATCACGTCACACATGGATCCCATACGTCACACGCCCTCCAAGTCCCTGAAACTGATGGCAAAGCTGAAGCTCAGAGAGGAGAAGGCGCTCACTCAGCGTCACACAGCGAGTGGAACTCAGGGCAGACAGTCGCACTGCCTGAGGCTGGGTGTCTGATTGGGGCACACCCCTTCCTCTGAGCTAGGAGGATGAGGTAGGTGTTGGCACAAAGGTATCTTAGTGCTCTGGGCAAAAGAGGGCAGGACTGGCAGCCAGAGCTAAGCTGGGCCCACGCAGCCTGAAGGTGGCAGCACTGTCATCACCAGGGCACCAGGCCTTAGCCCAGAGATGTGTCTCCACACGCCCAGCCTGATCCTCGAGTTCCTTGACATCGCAGCACAGGGACTCCAGGTCCGCAGGAAACCATTCTCACTAAGATGTGAATGACTAATAGCCAGTCTATTTCTGAAGAGGAGGAAGAGCACAAGGACCTTGGGTTCCAGAAACAAGAGAAAAGGGAAGATGTTAAAAATAAAAACTTTGCCCTCTTCCGAGTACACCCTTTAGGCAGCTGGAGCCCCTCAGGGCTCAGTTAATAACTGCCAACTCCTCCATTTGATTCTCCGAACAGCAAAAGAGACAAAAATCCCATCCTCATCCAACCCCCACTTAATGCTAGAGTCCCGTCCACAGCCGGCAGTTCTCTGGGCTGGACGCCTCCAGTGACAAAGCCTTATGTTGATCACTGGAGCTCCTGTTATTTGACCATGACTACCAGAAAGTCTCTTCAGGGGCCAACAAGTGGCGTGGTGGTTAAGGCACTGGACACTCCCACATGGCCGACAACGGTTTGAGACCCGGACCTGGTGGCTTGCTTTCTTACTTTCCCTCGCTCTCTCTCTCTGGTCAAATTAAAATAACTGAATGAATAAATAATTCTGAAAAAAAATCTATCAAAAAAAAAAGAAAGAAAGTAAAAAAAAAAGAAAGAAAGTCTCTTCAAACAGATGGGCAGCATGGAGACATGTCTAAAATGAACACAGGTGGATCTACTAGTTTGCCTTTTATAGATGAGGAGACAGGCACAGGGAGGTGAAGGTATTGCCTGAGGCCACAAAGCAAAGAATGGAGTGGGCATGCAACAGTGCCTGGGATCTGGTTCCTGAAACCTCTCTACTAAGTGGCCTAAGGGTCCCCCTGGCCTACCAATTTGGTTACAGTGAGGTCTCCCAGAGGACTTTGTCAACCCCCTCCATTGTGCCCCAGGAGGCAGGGTCTACCTTTTGAACATGTATTTGGAGTCCCCAGTCAAGATGGCTGGAAACCGGAAGTGAGGGCTGGGTGGGTGACTCAGTAGCTCCCATCTGCAGTGAGCTCCCCTGATCCCAGATCCTCTCCCACCCCTCCCCACACCCATTCAAGTCCTGGGTGTTCCCTGTATCCCAGGGCAGACCTCAGTCTCAGATTACACAGATGAGGAAGAGGACTCCATTTTCCTCTTTCTCAGGGCCGGGTGGGTGGGTGGGTGGGTGGGAGACGCTGTGAGCAGGGCACAGGCCAGGTTTAAGGCAAGGTTTCATCCTTCCTCGCTGGGATGGGGGGCAGCCTCTGTAAGCCACTTCACCTGTCTGAGCCACCCCCGGGCCAAACAGAGCCCACATGCCTGGCTCGTGGACCCTGCTGAGATTCCTCCAGAAATAGTCTCCCCATCCAGAGCGCACAGAGGGTTCTCTGCCCTCCTCCCGTTCCCCATGGCTAGGGGACCCTGAGGCAAAGGGAGAACAGAGCCCAGGCTGGGGGGCCCTGGACCTCCTCACTGCCTGCTCTCACATTCCTCCACTCTCAACCACACCTGCCTATTTTCTTGGGGACTCAGGGCCCCCAGCCTCATCCTCCCACCCAGGCCTCAATCTGGCCCCCTCCCTCTCTGCAAAAGGCTGCAAATGCTTCTGAGGGCTGGAACATCTGGCTAATGACGGGGAAAGTGCTGAGACGACAGGTTATTTCAACACTGTCATCATCCGTTGGGTATTTCAACACTCAGTGCTTGTGCAAGAGACATAATGGGACCTGTCATAAACTCACACTGTCTTGAAGCTTGGGCACGTCGCGGCGGGGCAGATGGGGAGTAGTTGGGTTTAGCAATAGGTGCTGTCTCGGGGCCTGCAGTCTCCTTAGCGTTATTTTGGCTCCACCAGGAAAGGCCTGGAGAGAAATCTCAAGGTGTCAGAGAAAACCCAGAGCAATTACCTCTGGGGTAATTAGATGGTGGCACAGATAGCCTGCCTGCCTGAGAGAGAGGGAGAGAGAGGGAGCGGGGAGGACCAGCCCATCTTGCTGCGCTAGCCCCCACCTAGCCCAGCCCCGTGGGGACAGGGGACGGGGTGGGGGGGGCGGCAGATGACCTCACAGAGGCAGCGGCTGTGAATCATGGCCCAGACCGCAGTCCTGCTCCCCTGGAATGGGCACACTTGCAGGTCTCCAGAGGGGCAACCACAGCATCCCTGGCCCACCACCTTCGATCATGGCGGCTTCTCCAGAGAGCTGGTGAGAGAAGTTCCAGGCTGCCACTGGCCTCTCATGGCAGACCAGACTCTGGGCTTGAACTCAGAATCCTTGAATTGGCTCAACCCTAACCCTAGATTTTGTCTGAACCCCAGTCTCCTGTAGGAGACTAAGTGGACATTAGGGAGTAGTGTGGCATCTCTGTAGACCAGGAGGTGAGGTCAGGAGCTGGCCAGTGACAACCACTTTGGGACAGTTTCAGCTGGGGACAATGCCCAGCTCCCCACCACACTCTCATGGGGCCGGTCAGAGTCACGGCTTGAGCTGGCAAAGCCAGAAGTCAGCAGAGCTGGGCGGAGCAGGGACTTCAGTGCCCAGGATGAGTCTACTGGCTGGAAGAGGAGGCACGGGGCAGCCACAAAGGCCCCTGGCCTCTTGGAACTGGGACTCTCAGGAAGATCTGAGCAGTGATTGTAAAGAGACCCCAAAGGCAGCTGGGCCCCATGCTGAACACATCCACAGTGCTGACTCTCCATCCCCACCCCCTCACACACACCAGGGATCTTTACGGACAATTGATATTTTTAAAAACTATACATGGGGTCGACCCTGTGGCCTAGTAGTGGTTAAGGGAGCTAGATGTTACATGGCCAGCCATGCGAACGTCTGTGGGTGCCCAAATCCCAGCACGATGGAGAAATGGAGAAGGGTTTGTGGCATGACCACACCCCATTGAGGGGTGCTGTCTCTCTGTCTCTCTAACAAGCACACACACACCCTCTAGTAAAATTTTAAAAAAAGAAAAACTATGTATAGATTTCAAAATTTTTTGCACCAAAATAAACTTGTGCTCTTTTCTCATTTTTCTATGAACTCATATCTTCAAAGTGTCCTAGGAACGATGGTTCTGGTTAGGGATCAGGTGAAATATCATGAAAGGTAGGTTAGAAAGGGAACAGTGGATTCCCAGCCTGGAGACCAGGGGCTGGAACTACCTGGGAAGGATGGTCAGGAAGGGGGAGGAGTGTGAAGACAGGCCTGGAGTAGACCAGCAGGGGTGTGCACTAGCAGAGCTGGACAGAGGCCAAGGCAGGGAGCTAAGGCAGAAGAGGCCCTGGAAGCATGGATCCCTCAAGTAGGCACTAGGGAGCCCCAGAAGGTCTTTGATCATGAGAGTTACAAGACACCACAATGCTTTTTTATTTTTTCTGAGAGGTTTTTGCTGTAGGGCACATGTGCTTGCCAGAGAGACAGAGAGAGACAGAGAGACAGAAAGCAAGAAATCATCCCCCAGGGAGGATAGCCATGCCGCAATCCCTTCTCCTCCATTCTACCCTCAGGATCTTGGGCACGTACGCACATGCGCCCAGCATGAGTTTATGCCACTGGGTCCGGGACGCGAACCACGGCCGACTACATGGGAGTTCAGCAACATAACCATTACGCCAACTGCTGGTCCCAAGACATCACAGTGCTTTGAGCCTATTGGTCTGGCAGCAGCAAGTAGGGAATTTTAGGGGTGAGTAGGGGGAGGCCAGGGGTGCAGTGCATGACCGGGAGCCTGGACGGTAGCCTGATGAGAAATGAGAGGTAGAGGGTGGTGTGGCCTGGGGACATTTAGGAGTAAACTCCCCGGGACTGCGGAAGTGAGAAGAGAGGACAGAGAAGGAGGAGTCACGTGGGACTTTGGTGTCTTCGTAGAAATAGGCCTCACGGCTGGTCTTCATGCCTCTCCATCTCAGGGACAACGAGCGTCTGCTTTGATCAGACTCCTGGGAGCCACTCAGACATTCTCCTAGGGGACACGACAACCAAGAACGTGGTTCTCTATGGTTTCTGCGCCTTGCCAGGACTCAAACTCCTTCCCCCAAAAGGCTTCTCTTCCCCACGTCCACCTACTCAGCTAGTCTCTTCTTCATCCAGGCTCCCCTGACCTCTCCTGGGCTTTGTGCAAGGTCCCCTCCAGAGTCACCAGAGCAACCCTCTAGGCCTTCCAACCTGTGCAGCTGGCCAACCCTGTGCTTCCCCTGTTCTTCCTACAGCTGGATCCCCCACCCAGGCTCCCAGCCTCCCCTCTGTCCACCTGCCTAGAACACAGCCAATTCCCTCCCCACACGCCCCACAGCCTCTGTCCCCACCCAGCTCACCCACAGGAAGTATGGCTACCTGCCCTGAGTCAAGTATCTGCTCCCTTTCCCCAGTGCAGGAACTTAGCAGCGGAGCTTCCCCATGCCCTCAGCAGAGGCTGCCTTCCAGTGCTGTCTTTTTAGGAAGTGCATCACCACCTCCAGAGAAGGCACCGGCTGCAGACATACAGACACTGGATGAGGGGACAGTTTCCAGACTCATGCTCGAGTCCCACTGGTACTCACACCTGTCCTGGGCAGTAGGCACCATTGTTGTCCCACTGGATAAATGAGGAGACCCACTGCCCACACGTGTAGAGCAGGCCCAGCCATCCCTCCCAATCCTGCCCCACCCCCGCCTCATTCCTGCATGGGGCCACCAAGCTGTCAGGAGGGGCCTCCTTTGTTTCCCCAACAAGCAGCCTAGGCAAGATGAGAGGCATCTGGCCCCTGCTCCTCCACCAACAGGGCAGTGCAGTTTCCTCTCAGGCACCTGCCTCCCCGCAGTGTCCTGGACCACCCTTCCCCGTGTTCAGGCCCTGAAGAAGCAGCTGTGAAGTGAGCAGGGCCCTGGGCTTGGAGTTGGCAGACACTGGCACCCCAGCCCTGCACCCAGTGAGCTCTGCCATCCTGGGAGAGTTATTTCCCATTCCTGGGGTTCTGATTCCTCCCCACAAAAGGAGGCAAGAATGGTCTGTTTCTCTGGTCAAGAGATGACATCACGGCATGGTGGAGAGAGGCCCTGAATACAGGCTGGCTGCTGGGTGGGAGTTTTAGCTCCGCCTCTTGGAGTGACTCCCTCACTTCCCTGGGCCTGTTTTCTCATCTGCAAATGGAATATCGTATCTCTGGTATAGCCCTGTGCAGGCACAACATGGGGACCACATGGTGTTTGCTGAGTGACAAACAAGGTTGTGTTTGCTCTAGAACCATCTTTGGCTCCTTGACAAACTATCCTGTAGGGGACAACTCAGCAGCCATGAAGTCAGGCCACCAACCACTTGGCAAAAACAGGTCTGCAGTCTCAGCAAAGCCAACTTGTAAACTCAAGAATGAGTCCACTCCCCAGAAGCCCCCAGAGAGCCTCTGGAGCTAGGCTAAGGGGTCTCTGTGGGGCCTCAACACCCCTGAGGCTGGGAGGACTCGGGAGCACGGTGGAGGTGGGGGAGCAGTTTGCACATGCTCACTTGCGCCCACTCACTCTTCCTGTGCACCCCTCTCCCCACTCGCCCACCACGAATGCCAATCCCCAGGTCCTTCCTTGGCCTTGCTGGGCCCCTCCCAAGGTGAGACCAACTCAATTGATTTGCAGTTGGTTCAACTGGAAGTTCAGAGTGAAGGGAATGCACTGGAACTCAGGAAGGGAGCCGAGGAAGGGAGAGCAGACCCCACTGGGATGGTGGCAGATAGGAAGGGTAACATTCCCTCCATGCCAGGTGGACACCAAGGGCCAGAGGGCCCTGCTGCTCTACTCCAGGAGATGCTCTCAGTGCAGGGGGCTGGACACAACGCTAGAGCCCCCAAGCCCCTCAGAATGGGAGCCACAGGCCAGACGTGGTGCAGCAGGCAGCATCTGTCTGACTCCCAGGCTCAGGAGTGGCCTCCTGGCGTGGCCTCCTGCTTGTCAAGGGGTAGCCCAGACTGTGGTTCAGGGCCTCCCGTTTTCGCCTCCCCCACCGCTCAGCCGGATGGCACCGTCTCCTAATGCATCTGCCTGTTTACATTCTCCCAACGAAAAGCAGCTTTGTTTATGGAAAAGAGCTATTTTGGTTCCACGTTTTCACTCAACTCCTCCGACTCACAGGCGGAATGGCTGCTGCTCTCTTGGGGAGCTGAGAGGAGCCGCGGCCCATCTCCGCCTGTTGGGGAAGGTGCCACAGGGCTCCTGTGGGTGGAAGGGGACAGAGACCACAGATCCAGCACCATCTCCCCTCACACCCTCTAGGAAAGAAACTGATGTGTGAGCCAATGTCCAACACAGGTCAGAGGCAGCCTTGCCCAGAGGCTGAGGAATGGGCTCCCCGTGCACTGGTGACTCAGGACACCACCCCTTCTGCATGTCCCAGCCATGCCCTGGGCTCCCTAGCCAGGGCCTCTCCTCCTCCGCAGCCCTGCAGGAAAGTAGTATTGTTATACCCATTATGCAGATGAGAATCAGAGAGTCCCAGGGGTACAGTGGCATCTCCAAGATCACAAAGCTCACAAGGGGCAGAATCCTTCCCTGGGTTTTATCCCAGACTTTATGCCTTTTCTTCCCTACGCCACCATGAAGGACCTAGATGGGCATGTCCCATGGAGAGGGGCGTTGAGTGGGAAGCTGTGGTTATGGACACTTCTATGAAAAGCCATGGCAAACATAACTCCGGTCTCTGGAAACGGAGAACAAAGTGTGGCCAGGACTGTCAAGTTCTGCAACACGCGTGCTTCTCCTAAAGAAAGCTGCCATGTTCCAGATGAGAAGCTCAGAGGTCCGAGGGTAGGAGGGTGCAAGTCACAACACCCTCCAAGACAAACCGCACTCACGAAAGGCCCAGCGCTGCTCCGGCAGCAGCTGCAGGTGTGCAAGGCAGCATGGGGTTCCTCCCAAGTGCCACTGCTGCGCCCCTGCAGGCCGCCTTCCCTGCCCACACTCCCTTCCTGCCCGGTCCTGCCAACGCACATTACCTGGACCCCCAGGGCAGGTCAACAGCTGTCACCATGATGACAAAGGATAAAAAGCTGGAGGAAAGTACAACTCCCCTTTCCCTAATTCCCCGGCCCCGAAAGTGGGAATCACTGATGCGGACAGGGAAAGGGCCAGCCAGAGGGGTCCCCCACAGGGGATGGTGATGATGGCGTGATTAGAAAAAAACTTGAAAGGTTTTTTTTTTTGTTTTTTTTTTAGAGAGAGATTTTTGTTATAGGGCACATGCGCTCGCCAGAGAAACAGAGAGACAGAAAGCGAGAAATCACCCCCCAACCTGGGGGATGGCTGCACTGCAATCCCTTCTCTTCCATTCTCCTCTGGGATCTTGGGCACCCACTCACACACACCTGGCATGAGTATTAAGCTGCCAGATCCAGGACTTAAATCGCAGTTGACTACATGGGAATCCAGCGACATAACCATTACGCCATCTGCTCGTCCCAAGAACTTAAAAGTTCTTAAACAAGAGGCTGGGCGAGCTCATAATATTTCTGTCTAATTCTGCTAAATCA
>NW_006159974.1:1431708-1433200 GCF_000334495.1 Tupaia belangeri chinensis | reverse complement strand
TCTTGGGCACCCACTCACACACACCTGGCATGAGTATTAAGCTGCCAGATCCAGGACTTAAATCGCAGTTGACTACATGGGAATCCAGCGACATAACCATTACGCCATCTGCTCGTCCCAAGAACTTAAAAGTTCTTAAACAAGAGGCTGGTCGAGCTCATAGTCCTGTGGCCTGTTTCTGCAAGATGCCTTTTGGAGGACTCATAGCCTTCAGCCCTCCCGTGTGTGTCCTTGGAGCCTCCATGGGGTAGAGCCGCGATGTGGACGCCCTGAAATAAAGCCGTCAGCATTAAGCCTTGGGAGAGGCGGCCTCCCTCAGGGCCTTCCATCCGGGGCTCCTTGGTTCCGCTTTGCTGAGCATGCACGAAACCCAAGGGAAGGTTTGGACCCTCGATGGAGGGGCACACAGCACCAGGTAGCTCTGTTCCGTTGGCAGACAGGCGCCGACTTTGCAAAGGTGCCAGAGCACCTGCCTTTTCTCCATCCTCCTTAGGCGAACCACCAGAGAGGGAGAAACGCCAAATGAGGATGGTGTCCCTGCGGGCATGTGGGGAAGGGCAGGGCTTCCCCAGCTGGACCTCTGGGAATCAGCACCAGGGCCATTTGTGACGTGTCCCCTGCGAAGTCATCCCTAGAAAAAGGAATTATGACTAAGTGGCCTAATGGCTTCCTGCCCCTGATATTTATCCCCACAATGATTTCTTCACATCTGTTCCTGGAATCAGCCGGCTTGAACTGGCCTTCCTGAGCTCCCGGGGACATGACTGGTGACTGATGACAGCATTTTATAAAGTACAGTATGGCCAGCCCCTGTCACTCACAGGAGGGAACCCAGTGACCTGGGGGCACTGGGCGCAGTCTGGCCACACCCAGATAGGCCCAGAGCCCATGCCAGAGTCCAAGGACCCCTCACACTCGAGCACAGCCCTTTACAGACTATGAAGGGCTTTCCTGGGGAGTCAGACTGGGACACAGGCCTAACACACAACTCTGCTCTGCAAACCTGGCCCGCGTAGGGAGGCTCCAGATGCCTGTCTGGAGACATCCCTGAGCACACCAGGCATGCAAGTGCCTATGATCTAGGGTTTGCTGGGGCTGGAGGTGGATCATGGCATCAAAACGCTGCTGTGGGTGCACTCTCTCTCTCACTTCTCTCTCACTGTCTCTCTCACTTGCCTCACCTCGTCCCAATTCACCCTTTGAGGTGAGCAAGGAGACAGAGAGGAGACGTGCCTTCCCCACATCAAACGAGCAGCAAGTGTTGTGTCAGGACCCACCTCCCTTCAGCCTCCAGCTCAGCTCACAGCCTTTTCTAGGGCCCACGCCATGCCCAGCGGCACACACTCTGGCTTGGAGAGACTCAAACACAATAACCACAGTCTTCCGGGAGCTACTGGAGTGCACATGCCACCACCCGATGGGTTCTCAACTCACCCTCACCCTCTCCTCCTCACACCTCCCTCCTTCCCCTGGCTCACAGCACACACAGGGG
>NW_006159974.1:1424107-1431693 GCF_000334495.1 Tupaia belangeri chinensis | reverse complement strand
CTGACCCCACCCCCGACCCACCAGACCCTGCAGTATCTCCCACTTCCCAGCCAGCCAGCCAACCGAGGCCAACACATTGCCCCTGCGTCACAGCTGAGACAGGTCCTTTTCTGCCAGGCATCAGAATCGCGAGGATGGCTATTACTCTTCCCACTGGATGGCGTCCTCCTGGCTGGGGTCATATGAATTCCCTTTCCCTTCCCAAACACCTCTGGGTGCTCCTCCTAGACCAGGGAACTCCCCACTTCATCCAGCCAGCCAACCGAGGCCAACACATTGCCCCTGCGTCACAGCTGAGACAGGTCCTTTTCTGCCAGGCATCAGAATCGCGAGGATGGCTATTACTCTTCCCACTGGATGGCGTCCTCCTGGCTGGGGTCATATGAATTCCCTTTCCCTTCCCAAACACCTCTGGGTGCTCCTCCTAGACCAGGGAACTCCCCACTTCATGAGTGACATCTACCTTCCCAGGTTCCCTTGCCCCTAGGGTTTAATCATGCAACCTGGCTACATCAATTGATGCATCTACTAGACTTGGGATAGGAAGAAAGGGTCAGCTCCCATGTTTAGTTTCCGGAGGCAGCATCATGCCTGGACCCTAGGAGGGCCAGCCTGTGAGTGCTCACTAGACTGTGCAGTGGAATTGGGGGTCCCACTCCTGGGAGTATAACCTCTGAGCCTGCTACTGTGGCTTCCCTGGAGGCTCTGTAAGCTGTAGAGGCGTGTTGAATAAATTCTTGCTCTGCCTAAAACACCCAGACTTGGTTTCCCTGTCTGAAATTATACACACTGATGTGTTCACATAAGAATGACAGAAGTGCCCCAGGAGCCCAGCTCAGCCCAGAGGATCAGAGGCCTCTGGATGTGATCTGGAGGTCAGTCTTGCCTCTTCCAGGCCAGGGCTTGTACTGAGCAGCAGGCTAGGGTGGGAGAGAATGGAGATCGGCAAGGTCATGTCCCTCTGGCCTATGAAATTCCCAGTCACCAAAGCTAGGCCAGGCCAGGAGTCTGAGCAAGGGCTGCCTTCTGACTCCATAGGTCCTGTACACCCCGGTGGTCCAGGAGGGGCCTGCCAAGGTCTGCCCCGCTGCTACAAAGTTGCTCTCATCTCCGCCATGGCTCCCTGCCCCCAGATGCATAAACTCTCCCCGTCATCCTCTAAGAACCAGCATCTCATCATCTCTTTTAGGAACTGCCAGTTGCACCCCTTCTGGGTTAGGTGCCACTGTGGCGGCACTCAGAGTCCCCAGGGGCACATCTGCCAATGCATTTCCACATTGTGTTGTAACAGTCTATTTCCAAATCCATCTGTCTCCCTATGGGGTGACCCCCTGAGGGCAGAGGTCATATCTGGTCCCCTCTGAGCACCCAATGCCAAATGCTGTCATGACACACAGGAGAGGCTCAGTGACTGCTGAGTGCCTGACTGACTGAATGGATGAACATGCTCCCCTGTGGAGGAAGCTAAAGGTCTCTTGACTCAGTGAGAGGCAGGAAAGAGAAGAGCAGTTGCCATGGGACCCTGTGGCTTGGTGGGTGGCACCCACTCCTACCTGAAGCACCAAGGCCATTGATAATGTTTAGCTCATACCTGTGCCAAAGGCATGCATAGGGTTAGCCAATGCCCATTGCACTAGCTACCATGGGTTTATTAGCAAATCCAGTGGAAAAACATTTTCCAGGAAAGGCCAGATGTATTGACACCGTGAATCCTCTGGTATGACGCTTTGAAAGGGATACAATTTCACTACTATAGCATAGTTGGCAAAAATGTGTAACCTCAGGGGCTGGATAGTGACACAGCAGTAAAGTGTGACACTCCGTAAGGGAACCCACACGGAAGGGTTCCCAGTTGCACGTGGAGGCCCAGGTGCCTCCCTGAGTACACCAGGCATGTGGGTGCCCATGATCCAGGGCTGGATGAGGGCTGGACCATGGCGTAGACTCTGCTGGGAGTGCCTATCTTCCTGTCTCTCCCGCTGTCTCTCTCACTCATGGAAGAAATAAACTATTATTTCCCAGGGAATAAATCTGGACTGCTGACTTGCTTTATTTCCCCTCTTAGCCACTGTCAGTTTGCATCTGGGAGACTTAAACTTCTCCATTTGCTTGCCAAGGGACCCTTGTCCAGCCCATGCCAAGGAATGAGGCTGTGATAGCAATTTCCTAGGCTTTGAGTAGAAGTCAAGCAAGTCCCTTCGGAACCTTCCTCCTTGCCTGACACGGGGAGGCAGGAGGAAGTTTCCGAGTCAGTACAAGAGGCCAAGTGCAGAGTCTGCTCCCCTAGGCTGCAGCTACCCAAGCTCTCCTGCTGTCAGCTGGAACCACAGGCGTCATCCTGACCCCTGCAGTGCTGGACCGTAAGTGGTGGAAGACTGCAAGCTCCCGTCCCAAGATGACCCAACATCTTGTCATAGTGACAGAACTGGTCACATCTCATGGTTGCCCCTGACCTGGAGCCCTGTTTCCACTGCATTTCAGTTTGGGTACAGTCTCGGCTTTTTGCTGGAGCCATCTCAGTCCTCCAATACAGTCAGCAGATGTAGAAATCCTTTTGCTTAGTTTTCATCCCCAATCCCACTCACACCAGGCATGTGTGTGGGTAGAAGGTTTACTGACAGTTGGAGAGACAGAGGGATCTGCTTTGCAATTATAGGAACCTATTAAAACCCCCTTCTTTCTCCTCCTGCCCCTCAAATGCTGTCTACTGTCAAAGCAAAACAGTCTGGCCCCCGTGGTCCTGTCTTCTTCTTTAGAGGGTCTGATCAATTTTTCTAAATAAGCAGGATTCACTTCTAAGCAGAATTTGCTGCCAACTCTTAAAACAATGACTTTTTATCCCACTACACTGGAATCAGAGTCACCTTCATGGCATGGCTCTCGGCTCCTTGTGGATTCCAAGGACACAGAACCGAGCAGAAGGCAACGCCAAGGCTCACAGGATCTGGGGAGGCAAGCCCTAATTGAACCAGAGCAGAGCAGGTGGGGAGATGCTAGACCAAGAGACTCCCTCCACCCAGGTGAAGACAGACAGGAGCAGCTACCTCTACGTACAGGAGCCAGAAAGGGCCACACCAAAGCGAAAGTCTGGGCACCTGCAAGTCGTAGCATCTCAACACTGCAGCTGAGACAAGAGGCAGAGCCAGCTGGATTTCCCTCCTTCAGGTGGCAGCGGGCGTGATGACTTCCAAATGACAGTGAGCAGGATGGACTGTGGGCCCTTGGGTCACATCTGTGAAAGGCCTCCATGACCCAAAGCCCTTTGCTCTGACAAATCCCAATGCTGTGACAAGGCATAGGATCAGGATCCCATGCCTGTGATGCAGGTAGGAAGATGTTTTAACCCCCATCAGCTCAGAGCTAAGATGTAAGCCCTTCGCTCTACTTACGACCCCTTAGGATTGTGGGAAATAGAGGATACGAAACACATAGTGGGCCCCAGGCACCATGCGCAATTATTATTAGTCAATAGGTTCTCCATCCCCTCAGCGTCCCTGTTGCTGGGACTTGCAAAGCAGCGAGAGTGGGCAGCACACAGTGTAACAATTAATTACATACTGTCTCACATTGTTCTCTAATTACTGTTTCAGGCTTGTGAGGCTCCTCACCTGCAGGGATCCTGGAGTTAAGAGAACAGAGCTTCTGCAACTTCTCTGCGCCCACCCTCTCCTGGCAGCCCCGAGGCCCCCCACCAGATCCACAGCATACCTTCAAAAGGAGCAGTGATCGGCTGATTCTTGACACATGGGCTACACATTGGAATCCCCTGGGAGGTTTAATTGAATCCTCATGCCAAGGCCCCCTCTCAAGCATATAGATTTCAATGGTCTTAGGGTGGAACCCAGGCACCAATATTTTGTTAAACTTTTCATATGATTCTAACATAGTGAACGTTGAGAAGCACTGATGCAGTATCTCCTGCAACAAACAAAGCAAAGACACCAGCGAAGGTCTTTGTACCCAGAAGGCTGGCCCTTGGTACTAAGTTACATCCCATCTCTGATCCTTCTCACCTCAGTAACTTCAATTTCCCACTGTATCAGATGATTCTTAAGTCTCAGTGTGCAGCCTAGGGAGATTTTAGGCTTCAAAATACAGCCAGGGGGCCCACAGGGATGGATACGTAAGAGTATAGAGCTCAGTTCTCTCTGTCCAAGTGTCTCCACTTTCACAGAAGATCTTAGAGAATGGCCCTACAGCCATCGAAGCAACTGTTCTTATATGCTTTAGGCAGCTGGAAACCAACTTGAACTGGCCTAGGCAATGGAAGAATCTGATCTATCTTCTATAACTCTGGGATGTGGGTACAGGTAGGACCAAGAGATAATTAAAACCACTAAGAGTGGCCAGCAGGTGGCATAGGGGTTAAGGCGCTGGACTCCCCCGTATCTGACTACAGTTTAAGTCTTAGACCTGGCAGCCTGCGAATCACGCTGGGTACGTATGTGTATGTGCCCAGGAGGAGAATGGAGGAAGAGAGATTGCAGCATGGCCATCTGCCTAAAGATGATTTCCGTCTCACTGTCTGTCTCTATTTCTTTTTGGCGAGTGTATGTGCCATATGGCAAAAACCTTAAAATAAAAGGGGGTGGCGGCAGAAGGTGGCATAGTGTTTAAGGTGCTGGACTCCCACCTGGCCAACTGCAGTTTGAGTCCTAGACCTAGAGGCTTTCTCTCTCTCTCTCTCTCTCTCTCTCTCTTTGGTGAACATGCATGCCCTATAGCAAATTAAATAATAATAATTAAGTGAATAAAACAATTCTTTAAAAAAATAAATAAACCACCAAGAACCTCATCTCTTCCCAGTGAAATACCCTAGGGTGGGACTCTGACTAACCTGGTCAAGTGACCACTTTATACCAATCCCTGATGCCAGGGGTGAGATCACATAGCACACACAGAGTTGCTAGGGCCCACTTCAAGCACAGAGACTGAGGAACTTGCCTTGAAGATGGTAGAGGCCAGGCAATGGTGCAAAAGTAATGCAACTAGACCCACATGAGAAAGTCCTAGGTTTGTGTCCTGGGACCTTTCTGAGTATACAAAGTATTCACACACGTGCCCGCCATCCAAGCTGGCTGAGAGTGAGGGTGGATCGTGGCATGAGGACACTTGGGAGTGCCTCCCTCTCTCTCTCTCTCTCTCCCTGTCTCTCTCAAGGGATAAATAAATAATTTTTTTAAAGATGGTGTAAATCTTAATTATGTCTCTTCTCTAAGGAGAGATTAACTGTGTAGTGTTTGATGAATAATAAGAGAAAGCACAATTGTTGCTAACTGAGCGTCTAGGTTACAGATTTGGTAAGAGACAGATATTGCACTTGAAGAGGAGACTATTCACAAAAGTGAAAGCTAAGAGAATCAACAAGAGTTGGTGAGACACCTAAAGACTAGCTGTTATACCCCCTCACTCCTGGCATGAAGTAGGGTGGGGAGACAGCTATTATCAGAATCCGGTGAAAACGGTAGCATAGGAGAGGGCTCCCTGACGAAGAGTGCCTCTGTTAGATACATGTCACCACTGCCAAACTCAAGAGTAGGCTTCGGGGGAATAGACACCCCAACTTCGTCCCTGCCTGTTCTCGAATATCCTGCTCGTCTTTCACTGGCTGAACATCACCAGAAGCCAGAGAGATCCCAAATTATGCAAGCTGTAGAGGTTAGCCTTCCAGGCACAGAGCAGGTGCAAGCATGGAGAATCCCTCCAGGGGCACAAATGGGACGCATTCTGCACTTTAGGCAGCCACCCAATGGTGTCTCCTCTTCAGTTTTGGTCAGCCAGTGGTAGTCACCATAAAGTCGCCCGTGCAGCTACATTTATTCTGCCCTCCACATTCCATCACCAAGTCCTGCTGATTTCACTTGCCAAACTTCTTTTATTTGGTCCAAGCCTTCATTTTCTCTTCCTCAAATTACTGCAGGGATAACCAGCTTTACTGTGTCCAATCAGATCTCCAGAACTCAGTTTCCTTGATCATGGTCCTTCCCAGCTGAAACCCTTCCAGGGCTCCCCCACTGCCCACAGGTCAGCAGGTCGCCTCAACCTGCATACTTTGGAACTACAGACCTGCCTCAGGGGGTCACAGCAAGGTTGGTGACCAACTGGCTGACAAATTTAGGCCTCCTCCCTTTGGCAATGGAAAACCAAAGGAGCAAAGTGGAATTTTTTGTTATTGTTCTTAAGTTTTTATCTTTAAATAATTTCTGACTTTCCAAAAAGTTGCAAAAAAGGCCAACTGACCAGAAAAAGAAGGAAGCCAAAGAGACGCACACTTTGTGAAAACCAATGGAAAGGAGCTTGAGCTTCTGGAACCTATTCCCTATAAGTTCATGGCATGATAGGTGTTAAAAATAAACTAAACTATGGTCTATTAAAAAAAGAAGAAGGTGGGACCAGCAGTTAGCGTAATGGCTGTGTTGCTGGACTCCCACGTAGTCGACCGTGGTTCGAGTCCCGGACCTGGTGGCTCAAACTCACATCGGGCACGTGTGCGTGCATGCCCAAGATCCCGAGAGGAGAATGGAGGAGAAGGGATTGCGGCGTGGCCATCCCCCTTGGGTGGTGATTTCTCGCTTCCTGTCTCTCTGTCTCTCTCTGTCTGGCGAGCACATGCGCCCTATAGCAAAAACCTCTCCAAAAGAAAAATAAATAAAAAGAAGGGACCAGCAGTTGGAGTAATGCCTATGTAGCTAGACTCCCATGTAATTGACTGCGGTTCGAGTCCCAGACCCGGTGGCTTAAATTCATGCCGGGTGCATGTGTGTGCGTGCCCAAGATCCCTAGAGGAGAATGGAGGAGAAGAGATTGGGGTGTGGCCATCCCCCCTGGGGGGTGATTTCTCACTTTCTATCTCTCTGTCTCTGTTTTTCTGGCGAGCGCATGCACCCTATATTAAAAATCTCTTCAAAAAAAAAAAAGAAGTTATTTTCTGCCAGGGCCAGACAGCAATGCAGCACTCTGATAGTAAACCTACGTGCGTGCATCTAGGCTCACACTCCAAGGTCTGCCCATACCCATGGGTGTGCGTGATATGATCCAGGCTGGTTGAAGCTGGGGTGGATTGTGGCATAAAGACCCTACTGGGGATGCCTCTTGCTGTCTCTGTGTGTCTTTCTCGGACAAAATAAATTTTAAAAACTTTAAAAATATCTTGTCTTCTGGGGCCATCAGATGGCAAGATGGTTAAGGCACTGGACTCCCACATGGCTAACCATAGTTTGAGTCCTGTTTGTGGCTTGTTTCTCATTTCCTTCTCTCTCTGGTGAATGCATGTGTCCTACAGCTAATTAAAAAAATAATAACAATAATGTTTTTTAATTAAATAAATAAGTCATTTTTAAAATAATAATTAAACGTATCATTTTTTAAAGAACTATTTATTTTATTTTATTATTCATTTATTTTAATTTGACCAAAGATAGGCACAGAGAGGGAAACTGGAAAAGTAAGTCACCTGGTCCAGGGCTTGAACCATGGTCAGTCACATGTGAGTGTCCAATGCCTTAGTTACCATGCCACCTGCTGACCCCAAATGCATAATTCTGCCTAATTCTTTATTTTTTTTTTTTTTTTGAGAGTTTTTCGCT
>NW_006159974.1:1379257-1423999 GCF_000334495.1 Tupaia belangeri chinensis | reverse complement strand
CCCAGCATGAGTTTAAGCCACCGGGTCCGGAACTCAAACCGCGGTCGACTACATGGGAGTCCAGCAATATAACCATTATGGCAAATGCTGTAACCCCAAATGCATAATTCTTTAAAAAAAAAAAAAGCCAGTTAGAGGCCAGCAGGTGATGTTGTGGTTAAGGTGCTGGACTTCCAATCCCTTTCTAACTTTCTCTTTCTCTGTCTCTCCAGCAAGCACACATACCCTAGAATAAGAATCTCTCAAAAAAATAAATAAATAAATAAAAAAGTAGTCAAGCACAGCTTTACCATGGGCCCCAGCAGTTCCATTCCTAGGTACAACCCAACAGCAATGAAACATATATTCACATGAAACCTTGTACAAAAATGTTCATAATTGCATTATGCATAATAGTCAGAAAGTAGAAACAACCCAATGCCCATTTAGTGATAAGTGGATAAATAAAATATAGTACATCCGCACACTGGAAAAATGATTTGGCAGTACGAGATGTCTTCAAAAAGTTTGTGGAAAATGCATATTATGCAAAAACTATGCATGTAATTAAAAATTAGTTAGCACCAAAATAAACTCATACTTTAATTCCATTTTCTCACAGTTTTTGAAGTCCCTTTATAAAAAGAAAGTACTGCTGGGGCCAGGAAGTGGCATGGTGGTTGAGGTGCTGGACTCCCACATGGTTGACTCCCACAAGGTTCAAGTGGTGGACCCAGTGGCTTGAAAATCACACCAGACGCATGCGAACTCAAAATCCTAAACAGAGAATGGAGGTGAAGGGATTGAAGTGTGCTCAACCCCCCTGGGAGATGATTTCTTACTTTCCCTCTCTGTCTCTCTCTCTGGAGAGCACATACTCCCAATGGCAAAAACCTAAAAAAAGAGAGAGAGAGAGAAAAGAAAGTAGTTACATACTACCACACGGATGAAACTTGAACACGTGACATGTGATATTAAGTGAAAGAAGTCCGTCACAAAGGACCACTTACTGGGCAATTCCACGTACAGAAAACGTCCAGATCTATAGACTGTAGGTAGTTTGATGATTGCCAGGGGCTGGCGGAGGGAGAGAATGAGGGGTGACTGCTAACGGGTATGAGGTTTCTTTCCAGGGTGATGAAAATGTTCTAAATTTGATGGTGTTGATGGTTGCACAATTCTGCGACTGTACTGAAAGCCACTGAGTTGCACACTTTACATGAACGAATTGCATGGGATGTGAATTATATCTCAATAAAGCTGTGATTTAAAAACGGAAACCAAAAACACAGCCACAGCCCTCCCCGAGCTCCGCGGCGGCAGTAGGAAGCCTCCTGTCCCACCCAGCCGCCAAGTCCCTGCCTGCAGCTGCTCTTTGCCTGCAGCTGGAGCCAGGCAGAAGCCAGCACCACGCTGGCCTGACAGTTGCCTGCGATCGAGGCCGGGAAGGTGCGTTGCTGCATTTTGACCAGTTATCTCTTTATACCCCAGTGAAATATCCCAAGCCAGACGGTGGTTTTGTGACTAGAAGTCCCAGGCCATGAATCAACATAATCTGCTTATCAAGACTGAAGGCTGTGTCACTGTTTGCACAGAAGCAACAGCTCAGATCTTGGCGCCCTCGCCCCACTGGCCACACCTGGTGCCCGTGGGTCCTGCTGGTCTAACCACACACTGCCTGGTGCCACAGCTTTCCCTAGCGATCACGGTCCTGCCACTCAGAGCCTGGGAGCAGGATTCCCCACTGGCCTGTTCTGTGACCCCTGGTGGGTGAGCCAGGCCCGGCCAGGCCCGTGCTCAGTCCCTGGCTTTGGCTTTCTTGCTCATTGTTTACTTCATGTTGCAACACACAACTCCCATCAGGGCCCTTGAAAGCCCTTCAGTGCCTTCCAGGCATAAAGACGAGCACTTACGCTTGGCTTGGTGTGACCCCCAGGAGCCTTGCCCCACCATGGGCATTGGCAGCTCGTGGCTACTATGGTCCCCTCATTCCAGATAAACCGGTCTTATCTCAGCTCCTGGGAGCCCCCCTGCCCCTCTCACCTCAGGGGTCTGGACAGCCTCTCTCCCTTTCTTCCTGACACTCAGCTAATTAGCTCGCTCATCCCCACTGAACCCTGATGACCCAGGACTGTTTCCTGTCTCTCTCTGACACCGGCCAGCGTGTAACATTGCTGCGATTATTGGATTAATGCCTGTCTTCCCTCCAAGCCATGTACTGCCTGAGGGCAGGGACCTGACTGCTTCCCTCACAATGACACCCTCATAGCTAGCACAGAGCCTGGCATACATGGACATTTGAAAAGGTTTTATGGGGCTGACCCCATGACTTGGGGGTAATGAAGCCTGATCTCACATAGCTGACTGCATGGTTTGAATCCTGGCCCCTGCATTCTGAAAAACATGCCAGGCTCATGTGAGAAGCAGGACTATAAGCTCGAGACTGGAAACATAGCAAGACCCTGTCTAAAATAGAGCCCGTCACAGTGGCATGCACCTGCAGTCCTAGTTGGGAGACTGAGGCAGGAGGATCATGATGATAAGACTGTCTTAAAAAGAAAAGAAAAAGCTTTTGTAGACAGGACAAGAGTCTCGCCCAAGCCTGTTGCTGTTTTAAGCTTCTTGAACTCTCCCATCTTGCCCAGGCATAAATCAGATCATGACCCTCCTCTGCCTATAACCCGAGAAGAGCTTCCCACTGTGAGTGTAATAAAACCCAAACTCCTCACCGCGGCCTACAGGCCCTCTCTCCTACATCACCATGGACTCCCTTGGAGCTTGTAAGCAGGAAAACATCTTCCCTCTCAGCTGACACTTCGATCACTCATGCCCCTTGACCTCCCTCCTCACCAAGTTCCTTTCCATCTCCCTTGTGCAGAGCCAAATCAATCAGAAACTGATCACATGTTGAAGAGTCCACTGCCAGCTGCCGCTGACCCCTAGCCCCTTGGCATAACAAGGACATCGCCGGGTGGAGGGCAGGCATGGGCTTCCCTGGTAAGGAGGCATGCTCTATCACTGACGTAGTTTAGAACTGCCAGCTCGAGGTGAAAATCAAAGGCAGGCTGACTCTGAGTAATTTCGTTATTCAATTGGCTACCGATGACCCACCCCCTCCCTACCTGCACCTGAGAAGGACCCCACTCCCACCCCTTTGGTGTGTCATCTGCCATTCATTCTTCTGTTGATGGGTGTAGGAAGAGGGAGGACACCACCTCAGGTTCACCCTGTAGGGTTTCTTGATCTACGATAAGGCAGGCTCAATGTGAGTTTGTTCCCCCCCCCCCCCCGGGCCGAGTCATTTCCGGCTGGGGAAGGAATGGGGACTGAGTCACTTGTCACAGGGCAGGAATTCAAGCAGTCTCCACAAGATAGGCTTTCTGAATTGGGGCAGGGGAAGGATTACGGCATCCGCGCACCCTATTCACGTCCTGTGACAGGCATGAGCATTCTCACTGTCCATAGGACCTTGATACCCCTCCCTAGACCCTCTGAGGCTGGGCCGGGCTGTGGGGTGCATGGAGACCCTGCTTACGGAGGCAAGAATGGAACAGAAATGGCCTCTGAGCATTCTTTCCCAGTTGTCCCCTCTGTGGATGGTCTCCATGCTCCCACCTACACCTATCCCCCTTTTCGGGGCATTGAGTTCCCAGCATTTTTGGAGATGTGTAAATTGGAACCAAGTTACAGCCCACGGGAGCCAACTGGTCAGACTCCGATGTGGAGGTCTTTGCAGTTTGCCTCACTAGGAACCCCATATTCTCATGGCCCTGTCCCCCAACAACAGAGAGGAATAACTGGCTGTAGGGAGGAGAGAAGGATCGGGCTCTGTGGTCAGAAAGGACCAAACAGGGCAGTGCTTAACGACTATCCAGGCAGTGGAAATCCTTGTGAACTGTAAAATTTCAACAGAAACACCAGGGAAAGGAAACACTAGCCAAGTGGGCAGAGAAACCTTGGCCAGGAAAACAGCCTTCTGTTCCAGTTTCCGCAGGGGGATTGAAGACAGACTCGGCCGCTCGCATCCAGCCTTGTTAGGGGCCCGCCACCATTGCAGGCATCAGCACCCACATCATGATTCACTTTGTCCTCACCGCAGTCCTAGGGGGACTAATCGTGCCATTTTACAGGTGGTAGAACTGAGTCTCAGGGGAAGGCAATGACTGTGTAAAAAAGCGAGGCTCACTACCTTCCGCCTAGCACTGTTTCCAGAGACACATGAAGCCTGACCTCCCAGCCCACCCATTCCCCCGTCTGGCTTCCTTCACAGTCCCCGAGGTCTCCTTCTCCTCACCCACCTACGGATAGGCCTGCGGCTGGTACTACTGGCGGGATTCCAGCCCCCGCCATATTCCCAAATACTTTGTAAGAAGGAAACTTCAGGCCCAACATGAAGGACATTAGTAGGTGTTAGAAAAAATAGTCGAGTGTGAAATGAATTTCTGCAACCTCCTGGGCACGCTGGAAACATTCATTTCGCCATCTGACAATCCCACAGCTAATAAATCAAAGCAGGAGGCCAGGACTGGAATGACCAAAACAGAGCTGGAGGTGGAGCCATACAAAGGCAGGGAAGGGACTGAGCTGGCCACCTGCTCCTCCTCTGGGGCTCCGGCTTCCTGAACTTTCTAAGTTCTCCTAGATAGACCTGGAATCTGGGACAGTCCCTGGAGGGGACTTCCTCACAGCCAGAACTGGGCCCCCTGGGCACGGCAGGCTGTCAGAGCTCCTGGACAAACAGGCCAGCATGAGGGTCTCCATGAGGGGATAGCTCCCACACCATGACGCCCCCTCCGAGTCATATTCCCAGCTGATCAAGCCCACTCTGCCTCCAGTGGTCAGGGATTCGGGCCCACTGAGCAGAAGAGAACTGTCCAGAAGTTTACTCTGAGTTTACATCCTCTTTGAGCCTCAGCCTTTTGATCTGACCCTCAAAGGTAAATTTATAGCTTGACTTCTCACGTGGGCATATGAATTCTACCCAGAACCCACCCAGAACCTGAAAAGGCAAGGCTTGGGGCTGGCCTACTTTTAAATAATAAAGTGCTACCCCAGGCCTGGTTGCAGAAGGACAGAAAAAAGGAGGGAAGGGGATAATGGAGGGAGATGACACGAGGTAACCTCATCCAGGAGCTTGGCTACTCTGATAGGGCTACGGTAACAATGGAAATCACTCATTCAACAGGTGTTTACTGGCCACCTACCACTCAGCACTGTTACAGACACAGAGGTGACAGCATGAGATGAAGAAGCCAAGCCCCTGTTCTAATGACATTTTTATTCTCGTACAACTGCCCAGGACAGAGTAATAGATGCCCACTACACACAGGTATTGTGGAGTTTGTGCTTCATATCAGCTCTGGAAAGGAGGGCAAGGAGAAAGGTAAATATTGTGACCGCCATTTTCTCCTGAGAAACTGAGGCCTGGAGAGATTTCTCCCGTCATAATAAGGTTTAGTGGAACCACACCTGCTACCTCCAGATTCTTGACCCTTGGTCTGCTCCGCACAGGCCAACCACCACGACCTGATGGAAGAGGTCATTTGGATGGGTGGTGAGTTGTAACTCTGAAAACTCTGTGTTTCTCCCTATCCCGGACTGAGAATTCCAGCAGCACAAAACCGGCTCCCAGATTCACCTTGGTTTCTCCAAACCAGTGAGTGATTTAGTCAAGGAGAGGCTAGGTGAAGAGCTTTAGGCTGAGACGAGTATGTAAGCAGGTGTGTCCGTAAATGAGTTAGAACCACACACAGTCACTGAATGTCTGCGTCTGCCAGGCATTATGAACTGGACACTGCCCCTGACCTCCTAGAGCTTACAGTCTAGTGTAACATTCACCAACTTGAGACATGTCATGGAAGGCCTCGTAGGCTATGGCAGGGAATTCAGATTTTATCTTAAGACCAATGAGAAATCATCAAAAAGTTTTAAACTGGGGAAAATGTAATCTGAAGCACATATTCTTTAACTTTTTTTAAAGTTTATTTATTTCGTCCACAAGTGTAAAAAAGGGTTTGGATACCTTGATTCACTCCCGCCTCGGCCAGCCTCAGGTCAGAGGCACACACATGCCTAGTGTACTCAGGGAGGTCTCCAGATGTGAACAAAGAACTTTCCATGTCGATCAGCCTCATAGAGCATTGTGTTTTACCACTGTACCATCATCTGGCTTCTGACGGGCTTTTTCTTTTCTTTTTTCTTTCTTTGGTTTTTGCCATAGGATGTCTTCACGATGAGAGACAGTGAGCAGGAAAGTGAGCAATCACCTCCCAGGGGGGCTGGCCATGCTGCAAGCCCTTCTCCATTCTCTTCCTGGAATTTTGGGCATGCACATGTGCCAGTGTGATTTCAAGTTACCGGGCCTAGGATTCAAACCACTGTCAAGCATGTGGGAGTTCAGCACCATAACCACCATGCCACCTTCTGGCCCCTGGGCCTTTTGTTAATGACTCTGGCTGCTGTGTGGAGACTGGATAGAAGGCAAACCGCTGCAGAGCCCCCTACAGGTCGGTGTCCGGGTAACAAGGGATAATGGCTGAGACTGGGGTGGCCGCTGGGGAGATGGTGAGAGGTAGCTGGGTTAGGAGTGAGTTCTGGAGCTGGAATCTACACAGTGTGATGCCAGCTTGGGTGCAGAGAGTGAGGGAGAGGGGGGTGTCATGAATGATTCCCAGGTTTCTGGCCTGAACAGCTGGGAGGAGGGTGGTGATACTTCCTAAGATGAGAAGGACTCAGAGCTGAGGAAACAACATCCAACTGTAGTCATTGGAGCAACAGGCACATGATGGCCAAGGGGACTAAACTGAGGGACAGGCAGGTGACAGGGCCCATTACTAGAGCCTAGGGGGAGCCTGCTGTCCTTGCAAGCAGATCTTCAGAGGACCCAGGAGGTGAGATTCTGGCTAGGGAGACCTGGGTGGCTTGGCTGCTTCCTTCCATATCCCCTTCCTCACAAGTCCAGGAGAAATCTAGAGCCTTCTGAGGACTTGGTTCTGGCTTAGTGGTACACATGCTAGCATTGTCAAGGGGAGCAGAGGCTGCAGTGAGAAGAGCAGGGGATGGAGGCAACTCCACCTGGGGTTGGGAGACAAGGGGCGTGGAGGCGTGGCCCAGAAGCCCCTTCCTCAGTCTGTGTACAGTTGTCCAGGTCTGGCTGGGCAGAGAAGAGAGTGAGTCACCAGCTTCCGCTTCTCTGTCTGCACCCCTGAGGGAGGACAGCTTGCCTTAGGGTATGGAACTTGGCGACTCCAGATGTGAACAAAGAACTTTCCATGTCGATCAGCCTCATAGAGCATTGTGTTTTACCACTGTACCATCATCTGGCTTCTGACGGGCTTTTTCTTTTCTTTTTTCTTTCTTTGGTTTTTGCCATAGGATGTCTTCACGATGAGAGACAGTGAGCAGGAAAGTGAGCAATCACCTCCCAGGGGGGCTGGCCATGCTGCAAGCCCTTCTCCATTCTCTTCCTGGAATTTTGGGCATGCACATGTGCCAGTGTGATTTCAAGTTACCGGGCCTAGGATTCAAACCACTGTCAAGCATGTGGGAGTTCAGCACCATAACCACCATGCCACCTTCTGGCCCCTGGGCCTTTTGTTAATGACTCTGGCTGCTGTGTGGAGACTGGATAGAAGGCAAACCGCTGCAGAGCCCCCTACAGGTCGGTGTCCGGGTAACAAGGGATAATGGCTGAGACTGGGGTGGCCGCTGGGGAGATGGTGAGAGGTAGCTGGGTTAGGAGTGAGTTCTGGAGCTGGAATCTACACAGTGTGATGCCAGCTTGGGTGCAGAGAGTGAGGGAGAGGGGGGTGTCATGAATGATTCCCAGGTTTCTGGCCTGAACAGCTGGGAGGAGGGTGGTGATACTTCCTAAGATGAGAAGGACTCAGAGCTGAGGAAACAACATCCAACTGTAGTCATTGGAGCAACAGGCACATGATGGCCAAGGGGACTAAACTGAGGGACAGGCAGGTGACAGGGCCCATTACTAGAGCCTAGGGGGAGCCTGCTGTCCTTGCAAGCAGATCTTCAGAGGACCCAGGAGGTGAGATTCTGGCTAGGGAGACCTGGGTGGCTTGGCTGCTTCCTTCCATATCCCCTTCCTCACAAGTCCAGGAGAAATCTAGAGCCTTCTGAGGACTTGGTTCTGGCTTAGTGGTACACATGCTAGCATTGTCAAGGGGAGCAGAGGCTGCAGTGAGAAGAGCAGGGGATGGAGGCAACTCCACCTGGGGTTGGGAGACAAGGGGCGTGGAGGCGTGGCCCAGAAGCCCCTTCCTCAGTCTGTGTACAGTTGTCCAGGTCTGGCTGGGCAGAGAAGAGAGTGAGTCACCAGCTTCCGCTTCTCTGTCTGCACCCCTGAGGGAGGACAGCTTGCCTTAGGGTATGGAACTTGGCGATGAAATCATGCCTGGGGACTCTCCTCTCCTCCTCCCCTGCCCTCTGGCTATGCCTCTGTGAACACTCAGGCTCTGTCCTTTCTCTGAGCCCCTTGCACCTTCTGCAGACACCCTCTTCTCCCCACCCCAGCCACCTCCCAAGCCTAGGCTGTGTGCCCTCCTTCCTTCCACTTTTGGGCACCTGAAGGCACAGCCCTCCATTCTCCATCCCTCATCACAGCTGCCAGTCCTGTTTTCAGCCCCGCCTCCCCCTCCCACCAGCTGGTGAGCAGCCTGAGGACACAGACGGTATCCAGGCAGTTCTGCCTCTTTTCAATGTATATCTTGCACACACTGGGTGCTTAATCCACATTTGGCAAATTGAAGTTAAAAGTGCCTAATTCACATTTTTTTTTAAGAGAGAGGGAGAGAGACAGAGATTGGTCATTTGGACAGGTCTCTCTCTCTCGCCATCTTGCTGCCCAGGCTTTCAGCAGACAGATTTCAGGAGCTCACGCTGCACCCAGTGTGTTTGGGTTGACCTAGGAATGGAGCCCGGGCCTCCAGCCTCCCTTGGGGTGGCGCCACCTGTGCTGGGCTTTACTTCACATTTCTCAAGATCTGAGTAAGAATACGGAGCTCTTTCTGTGCACTCTCTCTTTCCCAGACCCCTGTGATATGATGCATTCAGACTGGGAGAGGGAAGGTGGCTTCTCATCAGGTTCCAGGTTGGCAAAATGCACCAGCAAGCCCGCCCCAGCCCCAGAACACTGCCCAGCCATGGCTGGAAATGCTAACAGGTGCCACTCAGCGGGCACTTCCATGACATGGCTGACACTGCGCTGTCCTCTTCACTTGCATCATCTCAGTTACCTTCTCCACAACCCATTTCATGATTTAGGAGGTAGATTCCAGAAGGTCAAGTGACTTGCCAAAAGTACAGGGCAACTATATGGTGGGCCTGTCTGACCCCAGGGTCTCAGCAGTGACCACATAGAGAGAGCCCAGGAGGGAACCCAAGGATCCTGGAAGACATCCCCCCATTAGAGCCATGACGTAGTTATTCTCCCGCCCCTCCCCATAACCCCAAGCTGCACAGAGACCTCCCTTTGGTGCCTCAAGCTGGCCCTGCAGCCGAAGGCACGGTTTCTCTTGTTTGGGAAAGAGGCAACCCTCACACCAGTGCCAGTAACGGTTTACCCACTTGGCTTCCTGTTAGGTTTTTTCCTTCCTTCCCCCCACGGGTGTCTTATGTCTTAAGGCTCTTAAGGGCTTTTGAACTAGGCTGTTTACCATTTGGTGGCAGTTGGTGGCAGAACCAGCCTCTTAGGAAAAGTGAGGAAGAAAAAGCAAGCCCAGGTGGACCCTCAGTCACCCACATGGCCACAGGGGTACAGACTGGACTGGACGGCAGATGATCAGTGGCCAACAGCACACCCAGCTGTCCTGCCAATGTCTCATTTCCGCCTCTGAAAAGGGTGGGTTTTGGCAACTGAAAGTGAGTTGGCTCACCCGGGCTCCCTCCAGCTGTGGGCTGAGGCAGGGTGCTGAAGAAAACTGAGAGAAGTTGAGGCGGAGGGGCTCGTGTTGGGCCCTGAATCAGGAGTTCTGGGTTATTTGTGATAAGAGAAGAGGGGAGAGTCTGCTGTAGAAACTGGCCTTCCTTGTCCTCCCCACCCAAGCACCGATGGATGCCCATCTACCCAAGAGACACCTACCTCCTGCCCAAACTACCCAGCATCTCACCCTGAGGGGGCCAGAGTCTAGGCCCCTGACCATCTGTCACCTGCAGACAGCTCCCACACATCCCCAGGGCCTGTGCAGGGCCCAAGTTCAAGGCTGTCCCAGATCCAACCAGCCCTGAGTCTCTGTCCAAATCCTTCCAATGCACGCAGTGTCTGGGCCAGATAAGTAACCAGTGCAGTGAACGGAGAGTTATAGCTGGCTGGGGCTCACTCGGGAGAAGTTCTACTATTCCACTCCACAGCAGCTAGGACGGAAGCATGATCCAGAGCTGTGTTGGCCAGACTCTGACCAGAGAGAGGAAAGGAGCTCTCTCAACCCTGTTCACAGAAAGAAACAAAGTCCCACAGCCAGGTGGGGCTCAGCCAGCTCCATGGAGTACTCACTTTAGCAAAGTGCGACCTAAACACAGGAGAATGGCCTGGAAGGAATCCCAATGGCCTCACTGAAACCCGCCAGACCTAAAACTCTGAGATTTGGGGGAAAGTCTACACTAAAGAGGGCCATGGAGCCTCAGAGCAGCTCGGATCATGGCAATGAGAAGGAGAGGTATCAGTGAGAAACTCACACCTGCAGAGTGGAGTGACACGAGAGTCCAGAGGGCTGTCCCTAGTGCTGGCGCCTCACTGGAAGACAGCCCCGCCCACAAAAGGTCCTGGGTTCATGACAGGACTTCACTGGGCACAGTGGTCATAAGGATCCCTTCATCTGGGCCAACTGAGATTGGAGGTGGATCATGGTGTGAAGGTCCTGTTGGGGGTGACTATCTCTCTAACTAAATAAATAAACCAATCGAAATGCAGAGATTGGTGCCCATAAACAGCCATAGTAAAGACACATGGGGACTGCACGTGCCCAGAACCATGGGTAAGATGGAGACACAGCGGCTCCAGGGAGTGGTGGGAAAACTGGCACGTGTAATTGCCTCCGATCATGCATTCCTTTTCCCACTAATCCTCTGATAAATTCTTACTGAGCATCTCCTTGGTACCTGCAGTGCAGAGATTAAGAGCATAGATGCTAGAGCCAGCCAGTCTGAGTTCAAATCTTTGCTCTACTCTTGAAACCTCTGTGACCTTCCAACTTAAGTCTCTGCTTCAACTTCCCCATCTGTGAAATCAAATACCTGTTTCATATAGATGAGGCCACTGTGGAGATTAAGTGTGTTAATGCATGTTAAAGCCTTAGAATGTGTTAGGTGTGGGACCAGCAGCATAGTAGATAAAGCACTGGACTCCCACATAGCCGACCGCGGTTCAAGTCCCAAATCTGGCAACTTGAAACATGCCAGGCATGTGTACGTGTGTACCCAAAATCCTGAGAGGAGAATGGAGGAGAAGGGATTGAAGCATGGCCATTCCCCCTGGTGGGGGGTGGGGGAGTGATTTCTCACTTTCTGTCTCTCCATCTCTCTGTCTTTCTCTGGTGAGTACACATGCCCTATGGCAAAAATCTCTGTCAAAATATAGAAGTGCTAGGTGTATAGCGGTGGCTCAGGTGTTGACAACTTATGGAACATTTAACCATGACCTGGGCAAAGTGCCTCTGCCTCTACCCTTCCAACAATAACTTTCCAGCTCTACAAATAAATAAATACATACATAAAAGGTGTACATATTTATGGGGTAGAGTGTGATTTTTCAGTACATACATAATGATCAAATTTCAGACATTCATTATTGCTTTGCACTATGAATATTCAAAATCCTTCCTCCTAGCGATTTTGAAACATACATTAAATTGTTATTAACTGTGCTTTAGTACTCTAGAACTCACTCCTGTCTTTTAGTGTCTGTTAACCAAGTTTTCCTTATCCTCTCCCTCCTTCTCCCCTTCTAAGATTCTGGTATCCCACAGTCCCACTCACCATTTGTATGCAGTTATTGAATTCTAGCTTCCATGAATGAGGGAGAACATGCAGTATTAGTCTTTCAGTACTGGCTTATTTCACTTACCATAATTTCCTCCAAGCTCATCCCTATTGCCTTATATAACAGGATTCCACCTTTTTTTAGAGAGAGATTTTTTACTATAAGGTGTGTACACGCTTGTCAGAGAGACAGAAAGCAAGAAATCACCCCCCAGAGGGGATGGCCATGCTGCAATCCCTTCTCCTTCATTCCCCTCTCGGGATTTTGGGCATGCATGCATACATGCCTGGCGTGAGTTTTAAGCCATCGGGTCCACGACTAGAACTGTGGTCAACTACATGGGAGACCAGCAATGTAACCATTATGCCACCATCTATGTGGGAGTCTTGCGATGTAACCATTATCCCATCTGCTGATCCCCAGGATTCCACCTTTTTTATGCCCGAATAATATTCCATTGTATATTTATGCCACATTTTCTTTATCCGTTTGTCGGTTGTTGGACACTTAGGTAGACTCCAATCTTGACTATTGTGAGTAGGGCTGCAATAAACATAGAAGTGCAGAGATTTCTTCAACAAATCGGTTTCCTTTCCTTTGGAAATATACACCATAGTAGGATTACTACTGGATCGTAAGGTCCAGCTTTTTGAGGAACTGACATACAAGGGGACTTTAAGAAGTCTGTGGGGAAAAAAATGAATGAATGTACAAATTTATTTTAGTGCCAAGAAATTTTTAAATCCGTGCATAGTTTTTTCATAATATGCATTTTCCACGCACCTTTGGAAGACCCGTTAGACTGTCTTACATTTTGGCTGTACCAATTTGCATCGTCACCAACAGTGCAGCAGAGCTCCCCTTTCTCCGAATCCTCTCCAGCACTTGTCACTTGTCGATTTTTTAAATAATGGCCATCGTAATTGGGGTGAGGCGATACATCATTGTGGTTTTGATTGCATTTCTCTGATGATCAGTGACGTTGAGCATTTTTTCACATGTCTGGTGGCCATTCGTACATCTTTTTCTGAGAACTGTCTATTCAGACAGATTGCAATAGGGAGCAAGAGGAAGGGAATCAAGGAGGAAAAAAAGCAAAACATTTAATGGACAGAAAAATGGAAAATTATCTGTTGATGATAATGTGTATGGTAATATCTTCTACTGGACTAATATGCAGTATATTCATGCCCAGAAAGTCCATTTTGTATGCTGTAAAGATGTAGAGTAATTAAATGTAAAAAAAATGTTTTTTAATAAAATTAAAGAAAAAAAAATTTAACCAGACTATTTGGATTTTTGCTGGTGAGTTGAGATCCTTTCATATTCTGGCTTGTCAAGTATGTAACTTTTTACCTCCTGATGGCCAAAGACTGTGAAGGGTGTAACATCCTGGAGAGAAATCCCAGGCCTTGTGATTGCTCCAGCCGTGCCTCTCTTGGGCAAATGGGGGTGGGTCCAGGTCCCAGGAAAGAAAGAGACTCTGCATTTCACTCCTACATCCCTCTCTCCCTGCAGCTCAGCTCCTCCAAATAACTTTGAAAATCTCAACTCTTTCTGGGGGAGGCGGCGTTCTGAGGCTGGGGCCACCTCCAGAGGAGTCTGGATTACAGACTTACCACTCAGAGAAGAAAACCCCAGGGAAGGTGATAGGTTGTGGTTGTCGCGGCAGATTGGTTTTAGGAAAGGCTAGGGTGTTTGTGGCCTGAGGGAGGAGCATGGTGAACACCGAACACCCACAAGGCAGGAATGAACGGAACTGCCCCTGAGAAGGGGGGTAGGGGGTCACCGCTTCCTCTGAGAAGGGACGTCCCCTTGCATTTGTCTGCAGGGCCCTGAGTAGTGACTGTCCAGAAAAGTGGAACTGGCCTTGCTCTGGGAACCAGGCCTCACCCTGAGGACAGGACTGGCCCTAGAATGTAGAAGGCGGGGAATGCAGTGACAGGGCGGGCTACCGCAGACACCCTGAGGGCTCCTTCTCCACCTAAGGGCTGGTGGCGCTCCCTCTATCAGGGCCAGGAATCACAAGTGACAAGTAAGGACCCATAGAATGACCTGCCAACTCGCTGTACAGACTGGAAAACCGAGGCTCAGAGAGGCAGTCCCTTACCCGGATCCTGGGACTCCCTGCTCCGCGCGCACCTGGCAGGGGGCGCCCTTCCCCGCCGCCTGGCCCGCGGCCGCCCGCGCCAGGCAGAGTCCCTCAAGGAAAGCCCTCTTAAAGAGTTTTTCCTTCCGCGTGAACTCACCGCCTCCATCCAGCCGCGCGGTCTCCAAGGTGAACCTCGCATAAATGCATTACAGATGTGCTTCTTTCCATTTTTGGCTACCGCAGCGCAGCGCGGCTGGGAGCGGCGGCGGAGTCCCAGCTCGATCCAGCCCGCGTTTTCCGTCCTGCCCGCCAACTTTTTCAAGCAGGAGTTATTTGATAATGATTTTTTTTTTAACCTCTCCCAATAATTGTTATCCTCCCCGCCCAGTGCAGCTCAGGTGATGGGCACTGGCGGCTGACGCCTCCTCCTCCAGGACTTGCGGCTCCCGCCCTGGGGTGAGAAGCCACTGCGGAGGCACCTTCTGCAAAGCCAGGTTGGAGGGCCCGACAGTTGGGCCAGGAGGACTCCCGGCTGCCCCCCACGAGGCCTCAACACAACACACCCGACCAGCCCGCCCGCTCTCCCAGCCCAGGCCACTTCTCCAAAGCCGGCTCTGGGGGGCACAGCTGTCTGAACAGAGCGGATGCTGGGCACGGAGTTCAACGCTGCACACGTGTATCGGGCACCTACTGTACTCCAGGCTCTGAGCAAAGGGTTGACCTCAAAAACGAGTAAGAATAGTCCTTGCTCTCAAGGCTCCCAGTTCAGAAGAGACCAGGGCCATCAGCCCTTTCCCTGGACAGTGAGAGACCTGCGTGAAACTGCTGGAAGGGCAGAGAGTCTACACTGGGAAGGAAGGCTTAGCCAGCAGCCAGACCCAAGGCAGCCCTCCGCCGCACCCCTGAGGACCTTCCTCCCTTCCTCTGGCTTCGCAAAGGGTCGCCTCACGTCTGTACCAAGGGCTCCCAGAGCTGTTTCTACTCATGCCGCACTTAGAAAATTTGATCTTGCAGGTGGGGGTGGATAGAACCCGAGTTCCATGCTATGGGGTCTCTGACCACCCCAGCAGGTGGCTGAAAGGCCACCCCAGACACAGGCACTAAAACCCAAGGAGAGGGGCAGGCTGGGGGAGCAACGCGTGTGTGCTCCTGCCCATCCACCCTAGGGGGCATATCCAGTTAGACCCTCAACCACAAGTGGTTGGAGAGGAGCCCTTTGCCGGGGAGAAATGAGCCCAACTTCAGCCCAGCTTTTCTGAGGTTACATCCTCAGAGAGCCCAGGAAGTTCTTTTTTTAGGCCTGAATGAATTTTAAGTTGTTAAATGAATACTAAGTGCTTTGGTTAAGACTGGGTTAAATTCAAAGATTTTTTTAAACATATGTTCTTTTAACTATTTTAAATACAGAGTATTTATTTTAATACATTTTTTAATAAATTAAAATAATTTGAAGTTTGAAAGTCAATGTGAAGTAAAATCTGAGCAGCCAGCAGCAGGGAACGAAGGAGAAGGAAGCAGAAAATCAAGAAGGAAGAGCAGCGGCATAGGGGGCTGGGAAGAAGGGGGTGCTGGCTGGAGGCTCGCCCTGTCCAGAGAGAGGTGTCCTCCAGGACAAGCAGATGGTTCTGCCTCTCACCGTAGGTCCCCCAGCCTCTCAAAACATCGACCTCACCACTTCCACATCCAGTGAGCTGGCTCTGTGTACTAAAAGGGGTACCAGTCAGCTGGAGGAGTCAGTCCAAGGGTAACCAAGTGGACGGGAAGGCGCTTTAACAGCCCAGAGGTCAGGACGGTTTCCAGGAGGTCCCAACTTGCTGATAGGCTCCTGGTCCGTCTGCCTTTAGACACCTCCTGCCTCTGCCAGCTCTGCACGTGGAAATGATGCGTTCTGTGCTCTGGGCCAGTCACAGTTCAGGACAGTTATCAAGACTCTGTTACTGGGGTGGTACCTCCTGCCTGGGTGCACCTCCACCACTGCTTCCCAGGCCCCCACAGGCACCCAGAACTTGAACCATATAGTCCCCAATCCCATGGTATTTTCCCAGCCCTTCCTGTGGACTGTCTACACATGCTCTACGCACTCATAAACACACCCACCTTTTCCACCCAGAGTCTCCACTTGGTCAGTTCCAGGCATGTTCATATGGTATCAGCCAGACCAAAACAAAACAAAACGAACAAACAAACAAATGAAAACCCAGGACATTTCATTGGAAAATCATCCAAAATTTTCCAATCAGAAAATACAAAAAGAGGCTGTTTTAATTCTGGCATATGTTTTTGGGTTTAAAGTTTAGTATCCCTTTTTATTTTGAATTCTCTATGACCAGGACACTTATCTGCTCAGCGTGGAGCCTGCACAAGGCCCACAGCAGTGCTGCTTCCTCCAGGACGACTTCTGGGCTCTGCAGGCTTAGTCAGGCTGTCTGCCATACTCTCACAGCCCCTGGGCTCCCCACCATTGCCACCCTACATGCACAGTATGTGGTTAATTAATTTGCTCATCTTCCTCTTTCACCTTGAACCCCTGGAAGCAGGAGCCAGGTCTCATTCCTCCCTGTGTCCTCAGCAGTCCAAGGAAGGTACCAGGGACCATTTGTTGATTGAGCCTGATAAATGGGCTGGCCTAAGAGTTCTTCCGGATCCAGCCTGTGCCCTGAGTCTTGCTGGGATAAAGCGTCCTTATAAGAGGCTCTTTCACAAGCTTGCCACCTCCCCCACTGAGTTGTGGGACCCTCTCCGGAGCCTTGGAGAAATCCCTCTCTTCCTGTCTCCCTGGATCCAGCTTCGGCCCCAGCAGCCGGCCAGGAGGGGGCTCCCACAGGCGCCTCCCCTCCCTGTCCAGCCTGAAGGAGGGGGATCAAATGCAGGGCTGGAGGCCCCTTGTCTGCACAGAGGCAGGATTTATCTCAGTTTGGGGAGGTCCGGGCCCCGGAGCTCTAGATCATCATTAGTTCCATCAAAGCGGCGGTGATGATCTGAGGGGCAAGATGTATGGCGTCCAAATTGGAAACAGCCTGGTGGGCCTCGGGCAGAAGCTGGACTGGGAGAGGGCTCAGGCTGCCCCCGGGGAGGCCAGGACACTAGAGGAGTCCCACAGACAGTCACAGGAAGAGGAGGAGGAGGAGGAGAGAAGAGAAAACATTCCACTCAGGCTCCAGGGAAGAAGCCGTGCGGAGATGGAGCAGAGCCAAGTCTGTGAGTCAGGGCAACCTCCCCAAGGAGGCTGGGAGGGAGGACAGCCAACCCGCCACCACGTGAAGGCCTACTGTGTATCTGCTCCAGGCTGTACGCCATCACAGGGCCTTTCTCAGTAGGCGTACTGCAATCCCTAGAAAACAGAAAGCATCACCTTTGCTTTACAGATGAGGAAACTGGGGTTCAGAGGGGAGAACTGACGTGGCAGAGGTCACTTGGAGTACACAGCAGACCAGGGGCCCCAGCCCAGGTGAGCGGGTTCCGAGGGCTTTATCCCCCACTCTGGAAAAGCTGTGTGAGGGATTGTTGATCTTGTAAGATTTTCATCCTCCTTGCTCGCTGTTAGCTCCTCATACAGAGACAGGAGTGTTTGAAATTCTAGAATTAAAGTAAGTAGGGGCCAGCAGGTGGCGTGGTGGCAGCAGCTGACCACACAGCCGACCGTGGTTCAAGCTTGAGACTCGAAAGCTCGAGAGAGCTGAGCACACGTGTACGCATGCCCCAAATCCCAGGAGCATGGAGGAGAGGGGATTGCGATGCGACCATGTGCCATGGGGAGTGATTTCTTGCGCTCTCTCTCTCTCTCTCTCCGGTGAGTGCATGGGCTTATGGCAACATTTTTAAAATAATAATAAAGATAGCTGAGATCTGGCTAGTGACACAACAGTAAACGGTGATACTTCTCAAGGCTGACCACATGGGAGAGTTCCAGGTTCACACCAAGAGAGCTCCCTGAGTTCTCTGGGAGAGAACTGGGGCTGGCTGAGGCTGGGTTGGGTCACAGTGTCTAGACCTCTACAAGGTGCTCTTTTTCTCATTCATTGAAAAAAAATTTTTTAAAAACATGTAAAAAATAAAGAAACAGAACAAATTTCTTTTAGGTCTTAGGAAGTGGAAATACTAGTGAAGTTTAAATGGCACATTCAGCTAGAAAAAGAGAACAGAGTACTTTCAACACAATTCAAAGCTTTCTCCCACCTACTGCTTTTTGGTGATGCCCACCTCTTTTTAGGACATCCTCTAACCTCTGCCCCCATGAGAGGCCTGCAGACATCTGATCCCATGCCTGATACCCTCACTCCCCAAGTCCCTCTCTCTAGTGCACAGAGAAGGCTGAAGCCACAGTCCCCTGATACCAACTTGCTATGGGTCACCTGATTATTGTCCCTGCCACTCTCTGCTCAGAAAGGGAAGGCTCTGACTTAGCAAGTGCGCCTCCTGCCCCAAGTGGATTGAGGGAGCCTCTCTGAAGCCCCAGAGATAGCCCAAGAAGGAGGTTAAAATGCCTACAAGGAAGACCAGGAGATGGTGTGGAGACTAAGGCACTGGATCTCACATGGCTGATAGTGCAGTTCAAGTCCTAGACCCAGAGGCTTGAAAAACACACCAGGCATATGAGTGTGTGTGCCCAGAATCCCAAGAGGGGAGTGGAGAAGAGATTGCGGCATGACCAGCGGCCTTCCCTCGCTCCCTGTGGGGGTGATTTCTCATTCCTCCTCCTTTCTTTCTCTCTCTCTTGCAAGTGCATGTGCCTTAGAGTAAAACTAAAATATTAAAAAAAAAAGAAAGAAAGAAAGAAAGCCTGTGAGACTGGGTGGTGATTCTATCGTGGACACAGAGCCAGAAAAATACAAAGGATAAGAAGCCGTCCCAAGGAATGAGGATAGAAATACGAGACAAGACCAGTGATATTCCCGAGGCTTTGTTTACAAATGCTGAAAGATGGAAAATCACCCATATTTCTAGTTATAGCTAAAAAAAAATTCCATGTGGTGGAATATTACATAGCCATTACAAAGGTATTTGTGGACTTCATTGACTCAGGTAAATGCTATCAGTATGACACAAGGACTCAAAGAGGAGATTTACATAAAAGATTTATCACAGTACCTGGCACATTAAAAACACTCAAACTGGTTACTGTGGTTGTATATGATAAAATATATATATATATATATGGGATGATCCCAAATTTGTAAATAACAGCAAATGTACTGGAAAGGACAGGAAATAAAATACTGTTGAGTTGTGGGATTATTGAAAATTTGGGGTTCACTCCTCTGTATTTTTCTAGTTGTCCTATGAGTAGATACATTTATTTTAATTAGTGGAATTTTTTCAACATTTAAAAATTTCTGAACGTGCAGCAGTTGAGTAATGCTGCTAGGAACGAATAAATAGCTTTTCCTGGATTCCACCCCAAGCATTATTTTATACTTTGTCACATATCCGTCCATGCGCCCCCTCCCTCTATCCGGCAATAAATCCATCTTTTTAAAAATACCTTTTAAAGTACAGTGTGGTCAACAGTACGCCTTCCCCTAAATACCTCAATGTGCGTGTCAAGGAAAATCGCTTTTAATAGTTATCTAGAGGAGCCTGGCTGCTTGAGGATATACCGCCATCATGAATGACACAGTAACTATCCGAACCAGGAAATTCATGACCAACCAACTACTTCAGAGGAAACAAATGGTCATTGATGTCCTTCACCCCAGGAAGGCAACAGTACCTAAGACAGAAATTTGGGGAAAACTAGCAAAGATGTACAAGACCACACCAGGTGTCATCTTTGTGTTTGGGTTCAGAACCCATTTTGGTGGTGGCAAGACAACTGGCTTTGGCATGATTTATGATTCTTTGGATTATGCGAAGAAAAAGGAACCCAAACATAGACTTGCAAGACATGGCCTTTATGAGAAGAAAAAGATGTCAAGAAAACAGCGAAAGGAACGCAAGAACAGAATGAAGAAAGTCAGGGGGACTGCAAAGGCCAATGTTGGTGCTGGCAAAAAGTCGAAGGAGTAAAGATTCTGCAATGACTATCTGCGGCGATTGTGATGAGAGGATTAATAAACTAAAAAAATATTTTTAAAAATAGTTATCTAGAGGACAGAGATTTCCCTTAGCCCTAAGAAAAGCAGCACCCGCCCCCTCAGCCATCTTGCAACCGCTAGTCTGGCAGGGGTAGGATAAGCCTACACTCGGCCTTCCTTAGCTCTCTGGTAACCTAACAACCCCTAGAGCCCTATGGTTTCTCTATACCTAAGGCAGGGATAATGAGCTGTAAATAAACCCCCAGGGCACCCCTCTGAAAAGAAGGGACCTTGTGCACTGGAGCTGTGGGCTTGCAAATGAACATTCATGGTCTGCCAAGATTTCAGAGAGAAAAAAGAGTGGGGAGAAGAGACTCCATAGGAGGAGGCTGGATGCTGAGGCTGAGCTCTGACTCTGCACCTTATCAGCTTAAGTGGGAACCCTGGACTTCCCTGTTTTTTCAGCACTAAAATGGGAATAAGCTAATACTCTCCTGGAGAGTGATAGGAATTCTCAAGCAAGATGAGACTGAAAAACACCTCATGGGCTATGATGTACAACACAAATGTAAGACCTTGTAATCAAAAATCCCAACCTGGTTCTTATCTTTGGATAAGCGTCCCCTCCTGGGGCTTCTGTTTTCAGATACTATGCAGTATAACTTTTTAATATAAGTATATCCCAAATGTTGCATAGGATATACTTATATTTTTAAAAAGTGTTTATATAAAATTCAATTTATTTGAACCCATTTTGGTGGTGGCAAGACAACTGGCTTTGGCATGATTTATGATTCTTTGGATTATGCGAAGAAAAAGGAACCCAAACATAGACTTGCAAGACATGGCCTTTATGAGAAGAAAAAGATGTCAAGAAAACAGCGAAAGGAACGCAAGAACAGAATGAAGAAAGTCAGGGGGACTGCAAAGGCCAATGTTGGTGCTGGCAAAAAGTCGAAGGAGTAAAGATTCTGCAATGACTATCTGCGGCGATTGTGATGAGAGGATTAATAAACTAAAAAAATATTTTTAAAAATAGTTATCTAGAGGACAGAGATTTCCCTTAGCCCTGAGAAAAGCAGCACCCCCCCCCCTCAGCCATCTTGCAACCGCTAGTCTGGCAGGGGTAGGATAAGCCTACACTCGGCCTTCCTTAGCTCTCTGGTAACCTAACAACCCCTAGAGCCCTATGGTTTCTCTATACCTAAGGCAGGGATAATGAGCTGTAAATAAACCCCCAGGGCACCCCTCTGAAAAGAAGGGACCTTGTGCACTGGAGCTGTGGGCTTGCAAATGAACATTCATGGTCTGCCAAGATTTCAGAGAGAAAAAAGAGTGGGGAGAAGAGACTCCATAGGAGGAGGCTGGATGCTGAGGCTGAGCTCTGACTCTGCACCTTATCAGCTTAAGTGGGAACCCTGGACTTCCCTGTTTTTTCAGCACTAAAATGGGAATAAGCTAATACTCTCCTGGAGAGTGATAGGAATTCTCAAGCAAGATGAGACTGAAAAACACCTCATGGGCTATGATGTACAACACAAATGTAAGACCTTGTAATCAAAAATCCCAACCTGGTTCTTATCTTTGGATAAGCGTCCCCTCCTGGGGCTTCTGTTTTCAGATACTATGCAGTATAACTTTTTAATATAAGTATATCCCAAATGTTGCATAGGATATACTTATATTTTTAAAAAGTGTTTATATAAAATTCAATTTATTTTATTTTAGTTTAGTTTTAGTTTTTGCTATAGAGTGAGCAAGAGGGGAAGTAAGATATCACCCCCAGGGGGATAGCTAGGCCACAATCCCATCTCTTCCATTCTCTCAGGATTTTAGGGACACGTGCACACATACCTGGCATGATTTACAAGCCTCCAGGTCTGGAACTTGAACTACAGAGTTGGCTATGTAAGATCCAGCTTAACCTCCACTCCACCCACTAGCCTTACGAAATTCAAATATAACTGTGTATCCCATATTTCTGTTTGCTAAACCTGATAATCCTATCACTGAGAGGTAGAGAATTTCTTTTTTTTTTTTTTAGTGAGGAGAGGTTTTTGCTACAGGGCATGTGCGCTAGCCAGAAAGACAGAGAGAGACAGAAAGCAAGAAATCACACCCCCCCCCCAGGGGGGACAGTCATGCCACAATCCCTTCTCCATTCTCCTCTCAGGATCTTGGGCACACACGCACATGCACCCAGAGTGAGTTTAAGCCACCAGGTCTGGGACTCGAACTGTGGTCAACTACATGGGAGTCCAGCGACATAGTCATTACGACAACTGCTGGTTCCAAGATAGGGAATTTATCAAGTCTGTCTTACCTCTGAGAAGCCAGCCCTGGGGTGAACCCAGTTTCTAGATTCTACTTGGATATGTTGACTTGCAAGTCTCCAAACTGGCTACCAGTTGAGTCTATAGAAAGGAGTCTGTCCAAGTCTTGCAAGGCTACCTTGACCTTCCTTTAGTCTCCAGCTCATCAGCGTTTCCTGTTTAACTGCAGCTAACCTAGAAACTCATCTTTACTCATTCACTCATTCGCTCATTCATTCAGCACAATTCCATGTTCAAGAGGTGGAGGATGGACATTTAATTGCACACAGGATGACTACCCTTTCTACCAGACCCAAGAGAGAGGTCTACAAAATGTTTCCAGCTATTTATTTTCCAAAGGTTTATTTATTTTTTAATAACCTGTGAGCCTTTTCATAAAATAACAGATTATTTCTATTATGTCATCCCAACAACCACACCTCATTCACCTGAAACTGGAGCAGCCAGTTTGGGAACCTGCAAATTAAGGTTTGAAGGTAAAATATGGAAATTGGGCCCACCCAGGTCCAGCTTCTCCGGGGGTATGATGGACTCAGTCAAGCTCACCCATCTCTCAGAGTGTCTTGAAGTTCTCTGTGGCACCCCTGAGCCACATGGTTTCCCTCATTTTGGCACCACCACTTGCCCAGCTGTTCTCACTGTCAACCACCAGGCCTGACACAGGGTCAAAAATGTGGCTGCTCACCTGACAAAGAGTGTGGCCATGCCAGGGCCATATGATGAGCTCAGAAATAGGCATGAATAGGGTGACGGTGTTGAACCATGAGCCCAGACCAGCAATCATGGGGGCCAGATCATGGCATACCAGTAATACAACACTCTGTGATGCTGATCCATGTGAGAAAGTCAGAGGTTCATGTCCCGAGACCTCCCTGGGCATTCACATGTGCCCATGATCCTAGCTGGCTATGGAGGGAGGTGGATTGAGCTGTGAGGACCCCTTTGAGAGTGCTTGTCTTTGTCTCGGTCTCTTTCTGCCGTGCTAGAAAGAAACTTGGTGAAAATGCCGGTGATCAGGATAGAAGCTAAGCTCTGTGTAGCGCTGGTGAAACCAAACTTCCTAGTGCCTTTCTTCTACCAGGGCTGCAAATTTATCTCATACACCTGGGCACTACTTTACACACTAGCTCACTGCATTGAAACAGTGATTTTTAAAATGCACCTTCTTTTGTTATGATTATTCACTGAAAAGCATGCATTTAAACTGAGTAATGTGATAACCAAATCTTTATAGCTGGATCTTGTTGGATATCATCTTAACAAAGTACGGAAAAATGTACTATCTGAATTTCCACAATCTCCCCCTCCACACGCAAACCATGCTCCACGTCAGAATTTTTCTTCTCCGAAGAAAATGGTTTTTTGTTGTTTTGTTTTCGCTCTGAACCCCCGAGATTCGTTTTTGGCAAGTTTCCTTTGCAGTGTACCAAATGGTTTTGAAACAGTCATCATTTCTCCGAGATGATAAACAGTGAAAGATTGCCTTTCCTTTTGAAGACTATGAAAACATGTCTATGGTTTCACTTTGAAGCACATCAGGAAAAGAAAAAAAGAAAAACCCTCCTGTAACATTTAGCACGTGCAAAGGAATATTCGATTCATGGGCCACCTGTGTGTCTGATAATCGTTTAATGCCACTTCCAGTTTCAATAATCGTTCAATCATGACAGCCAACGCCTGGTGATACTCAGCCCTGCATGGTTTTTAGCAAACTGCCCTGTGTTCTGTGTGTCGTTTCACCACTCGTACTGCGTTTGTGCTGGGTGGTGGCCAGTCTTTTCACAGATGAATGGATAGTGGAAAACAAAGAATTGACGCAGAGAAAGCAAGTCATAGTGTTTTCCTTTTTCTACAAAAGTCTCAACATCACCAAGTACAAATGATCGGTACCACGATGTCTGGGAATGGTGTGTTCTTCCTCCTTATAAGATACTGCAGTGCGGCCCACACTTTCCACACATCTGTCAGATCTTCAGTGCTGGATTTGGCCATCCATGTGATGAGCTCCACTTTGATTTGCTGCAGCTAAGTCTTGATGTGCACGTATAAGTTGGTCTTAGTCACCCTTCAATATCAGCAAGGTCCCAGAGTCTCTACAGTTGAGATTTTTCTTACATTAACTACAGTGTTGGCTTTTTGTTTTTGTTTTTGTTTTTTTCACTGCCCCATTCTGGCCTTGTCACATGTTATTGAATCAGTAAGCATTGATTCCATCTACCATGGTCTGCAACGCTTCCAGTTTTATTTTTCTGGTCATTTCATTTTAAATTTGCTAACTTCTATAGGCATCAACAGATTCCTAAGTTAGAATAGCTTTCTTTTATGTCTTCCAGAAACTCCCTCCAAATTGCCTTTATTCACAGATGAAATACACTTGTCATGACTTCTTAAAGATAAACACTGTTTTCCAAGAAATAAAATATGTTTAACTCTGAATTTCAGGTATGTTCTCGTTTCCTCAAGCTGTTATGAGTGAGCAGATAATAATTTGTTAGTGACAGTTTCACTAGGAAATCAATATTCTACCCCCAATTGCAATGATTTCAGATGCATTTTTACTTCTGTATTTTCAGGATTTTTTACTGAGTGTTTTTTTTTTTCTTTCAAAACAGAAACTCCTTGTACAATGTATGATAATTCTGCTTTGCAAAACATTGGCATAAATAATGAGGAGAGCATGTTTTTTCATCCCATTTTCTGCCCCTGCAAATCTAACACCGAGTCACTAACATTTCCAGATTGGCCTAAACTCCTCACATGTAAAAAAATTAATGTTAGGGGCTGGATGGTGGCATAGGGGTAAAGCATGGTGCTCTGAGGCGAGCCACCGAGGAAGGTTGTGGGTTGTTATCTTGTTATCCAGGACCTTCCTGGGTACACAGGCTTGCGTGTGCCCACGATCCTGGGCTGGCTGAAGGGTAGGGGTGAAGAGCAGCATTGGGACCCCATTGGGGATGTTGTCTCTCCATGTCTCTGTCTCTCTCACTTATAGAAAAAATTTTTAAATTAACTTTAAATAAATAAATTATAGCTTAGCTATCACAAATTTTGTACTATGTGTGTTGTCCTGGCTTGAAAGGGTGCATGTGCTCACTGGAGAAACAGAGAGAGACAGAAAGCTAGAAATCATTCCCCGGGGGGATAGCCATACCGCAATCCCTTCTTCTTCATTCTCCTCTTGGGATTTGGGGCATACATGTACATGTGCCTGGCATGAGTTTGAAGTCACTGACTTCAGGACTCAAACTGTGGTCGGCCATGTAAGAATCCAGTGATGTAACCATTACACCATCTGCTAGTCCCAGAAACCACATCATTTTCTATATCTTTATTGGCATAATTGATATGCAGATTAATTATTGGTGATGAGAAAATTCTTGAAGTTCTGGATCGTACTAGTTTGACTCTATAGATTAATTATTGGTGATGAGAAAAATCTTTGAAGCCCTGGAGCCTACCAGTTTGACTCCATCATTAAAAAGTAAGGAACAGAACCTGCAAGTGGTATGGAGTTTAAGGCGGCTGACTTATCCTACATGGCTGACTCCGTGGATTGAATCCTGGACCCAGGGGCTTGAAAATCATGTCAGGCACATGTACATTCATGCCCACAATCTCTAGAAAAGAATCGGGGAGAGGGAATTACACTGAGACCAACCCCTCTGTGGGTAATTCCTCACCTTCTCTCTCTCTGACTCTCTCCGTGAGGGCACATACCCTTTAGTCAAAAGAAAACAAAGGAGCCAGCAGATGGTGACGCAGTTATATCACTGGACTGCCACATGGCCAACCCCAGTTCAAGTCCTGGACCCAGTGACTTAAAACTCACGCTGGGTTGGGGCCAACAAATGGCATGGTGATTAAAGGCACTGGGCTCCCACATGGTTGACCATAGTTTAAGTTCTGGATGTGGTGGCTTGCTTTCTCACTTTCTCTCTCCCTCTGTGTCTCACTTTAGTCAAATTAAAAATAACAATAATGATAAAATAAAGGAAATCATTGGGGAAAACAAACAAATAAACAAAAAAAAAAAACCTCATGCTGGGCACGTGTGTATGTGGGCCCAAGATCCCTGGAGAAGACTGGAGGAGAAGGGACTGCATCTTCCCTTGAGGGGGTGATTTCTCACTTTCTCTCTCACTGTCTCTGTCTCTCTCCGGTGAGCTAAAGCAAAAACCTCTTTTTAAAAAATGAAAGAAAAGAAAAGGGAGGAAAAGAAAAGAAAGAAAGAAAGAAATACGTTGTTGCTGTTCCTAAGCATGAGGTCAATACCATCAGGGTCAGACTGTCCTGTACTCAGCAAACTCCCACATTTCAACCCTACACGTGATTTTTACATCGGCTGAGCAGAACTCTTTTGAACACAGACTTTGATTTTCACATCTTTTCCCAATAATCGCGCTTACCAAGACAGAAACCATAGCTGACCATGACCAATTTATCCAATAATTGAAGGAGAGTAAGATATTTGTCTTCCTGGCAACACAAAGGTATGCACTTGTCAACGTGAATGGGGTTTACTTGGGTGAGCAGGCAGAGTATTTGTCAACCGAGGTGCAAAATTGATGGATTCTGCTGGCGTGCATGTGGAGTGAGCTTTCATCTTCTATCTTGAGGAGGAGATTACTATTTTTTTGTATTACTACAGCCTAAAGAGAAGTATAAATTGTGTTTCACGTATATGTAGCTAATTCCATGTCTTTTTGACTGTTCCCTGTCACATTTTTGACAGTTAACACAGTGTTTTCTTCTCTGTCTCTTTAGGGAATTACAGAACCTCCCGGGATGCTACGCTCATTCTCCTACTCCTTGGGTTTTCAAGGATGTTTCCATGCCGGGTACCCAGCTGAGCCATGGGCACACAGATGAGCGATCCATCACACATCCTGGGAAGCTCACGGCTCAGAGGACAAGACAGGCATTGATGATTCTTTTTTTTTTTTTTTATAAGAGAGGTTTTTGCTATAGGGTGCACATGTTTGCTGGAGAGACAGAGAGAGACAGAAAGATAGAAAGCGAGAAATCACCCCCCCACAGGGGATGGCCACACCACAATCCCTTTTCCTCCAGTATCCTCTTGGGGTTTGGGGCTTGCATGCACACGTGCCTAGCCTGTTTTAAGCCAATAGGTCCGGGACTTGAACTGTCGACTATGTGGCAATCCCATGATGTAACCATTACACCATCTGCTGGTCCCAGGCATTGGTGATTCTAAACTGTTTTTACTTACAGCACTGTTTTTGTTTTTGTCTTTGTTTTCATTTTTGCCACAGGGTTCATGCACTCACTGGAGAGAGACAGAGAAAGAGGGACAGAGAGAGAAAGTAAGAAATCACTCCCAAGAGGAGATAGCCATGCTGCAATTCCTTCTCCTCGAGGAATTTTGGACACACAGGCACACAAGCTGGGTGTGATTTTCAGGCCACCAGTTGTGGGACATGAACTGCTCAATCAGCCGTATTGGAAATCCAACACCTTAAGCATGACATCACCAGCTGGCCCTATTTACAACACTTTTAACAATAACAGTGTGGAATTTTCTTCTCTACACCAACCAGTTATCTGACTTTCCAGACTCAAACCGGATATCTTGTAACTCAGTTCAGCTACGACATTAACTACCAGGAGTTAGGGCAGAAACCCATATAGATTAAGGACTCAGTCCTTTAAGACTGTCCCCCATGTCAGATGTCATCTGCAAGTGTTGGGTTGGTCCAACTTTGCTAAAAAGTTGGGGAATCCCATAACCCCCACCTCACATTCAGTAATTTGCTAGAATGAATGACTCACAGAACTCAAGGAAACACTTTACTTGCTATTACCAGTTTATTACAAAGGACGCTGTAAAGGATTCGGATGAATGGCCAAAGAGGCACAAAGAGGAAGAGGTTGCCTGGAGCTTCTGTGCCATCTCTGGGCACGCCACCCTCACTGGCACTCCACTCTCCTAGTACCTTGATGTACTCACCAACCCTGAAGCTCTCTGATCCAAGCATTTACAGGTTTTTGCTATAGGGTGCATGCGCTCACCAGAAAGACAGAGAGAGACAGAGAGAAAGAAAGTGAGAAATCACCCCCGAGGGGGGATGGCCATGCCACAATCCCTTCTCCTCCATTCTCCTCTCAGGATCTTGGGCACGCACACACACGTGCCTGGCGTGAGTTTAAGCCACCGGGTCTGGAACTCGAACCCTAGCCGACTACATGGGAATCCAGCGACATAGCCATTATGCTAACTGCTGGTCCCAGTCATTTAGGGATTTTATGGAGATTCTATTACATAGGTATGATTGATTAAATCATTGGCCATTGGTGATCAATTCCATGGCCAGTCCCTATTTCCTTCCCAGTGGTCAGAGATGAGACTCAAAGTTTTAACCCTGTGTAACAAAGTTGATTACTGTGGCTACCAGCCTCTATCCTAGGGGTCCAGCAAAAGTCATCTTATTAGCGTAAACTTAGGAACGGTCAAAAGTAGTTTGTTTTGAATAGCAAAACACACTCTTGTTTTTTGTTTTTTCTTTTTTTTAAGAGAGAGATTTTTGCTATAGGGTGTATGCACTCGCCAGAGAGGCAGAAAGAGACAGAGAGACAGAAAGTGAGAAATCACCCCTCAGGGGTGTGGGAGGCTGCACACCAACGAGTCTGCCAAAGTCATTAGGTTTCGATTTCTCAGAAAGCAAACAATTATACAATGCCAAAGGCCACAATTGGCTCCCCTTCAAAACCTCACCTTCAAAACCATACTCTGATTGGCCACTTCCCATAGCAAATCAGTGAGTTTAGAATCCCTCAGATTTGCATGTCCGGCACCTCATGATTGGTTCACAAAAGCAACCAATCATAACCCACCTTTTACAATCCTTCATTTAACCAATCACCACCCACCAACATGTGTATAACCACGATCCCTGGCCCACAATCACCAGACAACCCTGAAGACCCTAAAGAGTTGTAACACTGTGTCATCTGTTATAACACTGCATCATCTCCATGTTGCTCATCCCACTTCTTCCCTCAGGAAACCTATTCAACTGTCCTGTGGGTCGGGATACAGGGGTGATGGCCACACCACAATTTCTTCCTCTCCATTCTTCTCTCAGGATTTTGGGTACACACACACACACACTCGGCATGAGTTTAAGCCACCAGGTCTGGGACTAGAACCACGATTGACTACATGGGAGTCCAGCAACATAATTGTTATGACATCTGCTGGTCTTGTAAAGCAAACTCTTATTACTCAGGAAATCACAAAGGCTTTAGTAGCTCTGTGTCAAGCACTAGGGACAAAGACCAAATAAATATTTCTCTTTTTTAAAGAATTATTTTATTTTATTTATTCATTCACTTATTTTAATTTGACCAGAGAGAGAGAGAGAGAGAAAGTGAGAAAGGAAGTCACCAAGTCCAGGACTCAAACCATGCTCAGCCATGTGAGCATGTCCAGCGCCTTAACGACCACGCCACCTGCTGGTCTCCATCTTTTTTTTTCTTAAGTTTGCCAGAGCATATGTATGCTCCCCAGAGAGAGAGAGCAAGCACCTCTAATGAAATGTGGCCAACCTCTAATCCCTTCTCCATTTCACCATCCTCTCTGAAACTTGAGTACGCACACTCACATACCCAATGTTCCCCAATTCACTAGGCCTGGGACTCAAACCACACAGCCACGTGGGATCTGGCTCTCTTAGCCACTGGACCTTGAGGCCAGCCCATGTATTACTTACTGAACAGAGTTACAATGCAATCACTGCAAGGCGCCAGTGGATCACTTCTTCCCCAGCTTGGGTGAGGAAAGAACAAGTGAAGGTTTCACAGACGTGACTGCCAGTGGCAGGAATGGGGGTGATTTGTAGACACTCGTTAAACCCCACCAACACTCCAAACCAACTCTCCAAAAAACATACTACCTAAGTAAAAAGAGAGTGCGCATTCTCTTTCAAGACAAGGTCCTACTCTCTCCACCAACTTGATACCAGCCTTCAAACCTCCACCAAATAAAAATGGGTTGGGGGGCCAGCAGGTGGCATGGTGGCTAAGGTGCTGGACTCCCACATGGCTGACCACAGTTCAAGTCCCAGACCTGGTGGCTTGCTTTCTCACTTTCCGTCTCTTTCTCTCTGTCTCTCTCTGGTGAGCACATGTGCCCTATGGCAAAATAAAAATAATAATAACAATAATAAATTAAATAATTTTTTTTAAAAAAAGGAAATGGGTTGGGATTTCTGGGGACCTTCCAGAAAGGAAGGTCCTTTTTGAGAAGAGACAGACTCCTCTGCTGATACTAGGAGGATGAGCTAATGCCATCCTTCCCATCCGGAGAGGACTCTTCTACCACCAGCCCCCAAAGGAGGCCTAGTTCAACCAGTGATGGGCTCCCAGGATGGGGTTCATGTAACAAGCACCAGTGTCTGGCACACATGGGCTCAGGTGCACGGCTGTACACTCTCTGGGCCTGGGACCTCAGTGTCTGTACTTTAAAAAATGGCCCGATCACTTTAGACAGACTAATACGCATAATCTGCTGTTTGGATTCCCTGGGGTGTCGCTTCCCCTGGACTGCTGTTCAGAGTCAGTGATGCCCATCCCAGGCTGGCAGTTGCCCTGGAGTGAAAAGCTGCCAAGATGTGACTTTAGGCCCTGTCCAACAGTCTCACCAGGGAGGACGTCCTCCAGCAAGCCAGCCTGATCCTCACCTAAGCCAATCCACAGAGAAGGAGGAAGCCCAAACCAGCATCTGGATTCTGCTAGTGGCTGAGCCCTGGGAACATCACCCACTGACTTTTCCATGGACAGTGCTCTCAGCCACCCTTTCCCCTGCCCTGTCCCCCATGGCACTGCCTCGGATCAGGTTTCATCTTCTCCATCTAAGACAGTTTCCTCGATAGTCCTCTGCCTTAAATCTCTGTCCCTCTGATCTATCTGCCGTACTGTTGCCTGGGCAATCACCCATAAATACAAGTTGACCGCATTTCTCTCCTACCTAAATCCTTAAATGACTTTCCACGGTCTACAGGGAATGTCCACACTTATCAGCAGGGCATAGAAGACCTTTCAGAATTCTGAAAGACTCTTCTAGGCTGGTCCAGAGGCCCAATGGTTAAGGTAGCCAGATCCCACATGGTCAACTATAAAGTTGGAACCTGGAAGCTTGAGACACTCTGTGCAGGTATGTGTGTGCATGCCCCAAATCCCAACAGAATGGAGAAATGGAGGAGGAAGCATTCTGGCATGACCATGCCTCATGGGAGGTGTTTTCTCCCTCTCCCTCTCTCTATGCTTTTCTGTTTCTCTGTCTCTCTCTGGTAAGTGCACACACCCTCTGGCAAAACAAACAAACAAGCAATGCCTCCTTCCTGGTCTCTGAACAATTCTATTTACACCCCTATGCCCTACTTACGTGTTCCCACACCAGATATGTTCAGGCACCACTGGTGTAGCATAGTACAGGGGTTAGGAGCTCAGACTTGGGAGCCGAACTGCTTGGGTCAAAATTCTGGCAATGCCAACTACAAGCTTTAGGACATGTGGATTTGAATTAAATCCACTTAAATTCACTGTGCCTTGGGACCAGCAGTTAGCATAATGGCTGGGCTAACTCCCATGTAGTCGACTGTAGTCCCAGACCCGGTGGCTTAAACTCACACCAGGTGTGTGTGCGTGCATGCCCAAGATCCCATAGGAGAACGGAGGAGAAGGGATTGCGGCGTGGCCATCCCCCCTCGGGGGTGATTTCTCGCTTTCTGTCTCTCTGTCTCTCTCTGTCTTTCTGGCGAACACACGCACCCTATAGCAAAAACCTCTTGGAAAAAAAGGAAAGAAATTCACTGTGCCTCAATTACCATGTCTGTAAAAAGAGAATAATAAAACTATGTATCGCATAGGTTTATAGTAAGAGAGAAAAGATTTAACACATGTGAAGCCTTTGGAAGTCTACCTAGCAGCTAATAAATGTTCGCTATTATAATTGCGTCTTTGCCCATACTACTTCTACCTGCACGCCCCTCCACAGTTCTCACCTGGGAATTCCTATTGATCCCCCAAAGCAAAACCAAAGTCTAGCTGTGGAGCCCTCAGTATTTCCTCTGGGATATCTACTCCCTCTCCAGTGTCCCCTTCACCTCCCGGGCTTGCCTCTACTCAGCATGTATCACTTTGAATCCTAAGTCCCCATGCTAATCTGCCTTCTCAAGCTGACGGCATCTCTCTTTATACTTCCCCAGGGCCCACAAGGGCAGTTTCATGAGCAAATGGACAAACTTCTAGAAATATTGTAAGTAGGATATTTTTGCCTAGTATCATCTATAGGAATAAACACTAAAAACCCCATTATAATGAAAACTTGATTTTTACTTATGCATTCTTTTTTTCCTTTCTTTCTTTCTTTCTTTTCTTTTTTTTTTTTTTTTAATTTACTGGAAGGCACGTGTGCTTGCCAGTGGGAACAGGGTGAGAAGCACCTCCCCAATGAGCAATGGTTACATGCAATTCCTTCTACTCTATTTACCCCTCCTTTTGGGATTTTAGGCACACATGCCCATTGTTTTTCAAGTCTCCAGGTTCTGGATTCCAACCACTGTGCAGTCAATCATGTGGGATCCAGCTGCCTTAACTGCCATGCCATTGGCTGGCCCTCTGCACTCTTCCTTAAAGCCATAAAAGACTATTAATGTCTTCAAAAAGAAAAAAAAAAATGTGAACAGATTAAATGGTTGGACTTTTCAAAAAATATCAGACAGTAAAATAGAAAGCCTTTCTTGTTTAATTAGTCATTAGGATCAGGTATCTATGGAAACACTGGCTGATCACACTAAAATAGGTAATCATCTCTTCATTTAACAATGCACAATCAACAGGAGAGTTGGAGCTATGAAGCATCAACATTCATTCCCTCAGTGAGTGTTTTCTGACCAGTAATGGGATGAGGAAACGGAACTCACTTCCTGCCTTCCACACACTGGGCAGCTCCAGCACACCTCATTCTGCTGGGAAGGCAGGGGAGGTCAAGGGAACGTGTGCAAGAGCATGTTTACAATCTGGTAGGTAGTCCAAATGAGGAATGAAGAGGCCTGGCAGCAAGGCAGGTGAGGTGGAAGGGATGGGAGAGAAATGCAGGAGCAAAGTCCTAGAAAAGATCAGCTGAAGATGAGAATGAGCAGGAACAAAAAGGGAATTTCTGGGGATGGTAGAAAATTCTAGAACTCAATGAAGGTTCTAGAACCAGATCAGGGTGATGGTTACATCAAAGCACAAAGGGCTGGTAGCACAGCAGAAAGACAGCACTCTGCCAGCTGCATCCACATGCTGGACCCAGGTTTGTGTCCCAGGGCCTCCCTGTACACACACTGGGTACCTTTAATCTAGGCTGGGCTGGCTGAGGCTGAGGGTTGTTCACAGTGTGAAGACCCTCTTGGGTCTTGGGTGCCTTTGTTTGTCTCTCTGTCTCCCTCTCTTAAGTAGGCAATAAGTAAGTAAGCTTTTTTTTTTGTTTTTTGTTTTTTTGAGAAGTTTGCTTTGTTTTGTTTTGTTTTAGCTGTAGGGCTTGTGTGCTCACTGGAAAGACGAAGAGAGACAGAAACAGAAAGCGAGAAATCACCCCAGGGGAGATGGCCACACTACAATCCCTTCTCCATCCTCCTTTTAGGATTTTGGTTACACATGCGCACGCTCCCAGCTTGAGTTTCAAGCTGTTGGGTCCAGAACTCAGACCGTGGTCCACCATGTGGGAGTCTAGCGAGTAACTATTATGCCACCTGCTGGGCCTGATAAGTAAACTTTTTAAAAAATGCATTTAAAATGGGTACATTTTTTGTATGTAAATTATACTTCAATGAAGTTTGTTTTTTAAAAAAGTCGTTAAGAAGAAGAGAATGACGGTGCGTATCAAGTGACGGGGAGTCCAGGACAGGGCAGGAGTGGTTGTGGAAGCAGATACTGGACTCGTCTCAAACATGTCAAGGTCAGGTATTTGTGGTCTTTACTCAGGTGCAATTCCTGAACCCACAGCATTGTATCACCTGAGGGCAAAGATTCTTTCTTTGACCAAAATTCACTCAGGCTCCCTGAACTCTTTCTTTTGAACTTCAGTGCTTATCTCCGCATTGTCCGGTTTTAGAAAAAAATCCTGCTAAGTCAGTTTAACCGGAACCCCACCCACAGATCTGATCACCCTGGATATCTGATCAGGTTCATCCGCCACCAGCCCCCAGGTGGTGTCTGATCACCTGGTCCACCTTCAGTTAGAATCCAGCTAGGTTGGTTCCACTGGAATTCCCCTTATCCCTCTTAGTAATTTTCCATTTTCGGGCCCCCACTCTGCCCCTTGGCCATAAGTTCCTCCTTTTCCTTGTATCCATAGATTCCAGGTATAAGGATAACCCTCCCACACCCCTTTTTAGTCAAGCTGTTCATTCCTTTCTTTAACACTGGGAGCTTGTTGGAAATGCAGAATTTTAGGTGCTATCCCAGACCTACTGAAACAGAACGTGCACATTGTAAGATCCCCAGGTGATTCACGTGCACATTCAAGGTTGAGAAGCGTTGACTGGAGGGGCCGGAAATGGCTTCTTGCTGTGAAACAAACACCTGAGGCTGTGAAAAGCTAAGGCCACAAGAAAAGCCTAAGGGATGTAGAGCGAGAAAGGCCTACACACCATGCCCCAGTAGGTGAGGTGGCCACCATTAGGCAGCACCCAGGCAGACAAAAAGGGTGAAGTAAAGAGTCCAGGGCCAGCAGATAGCAAAAGCAGTTACATTACTGGACTTTCACATGGCCGACAGTGGTTCGAGTCCCAGACCTGGTGACTTGAAAATCATGCCAGATGTGTGCGCATGTGTGTGTGTGCCCAAAATCCTGGGAGGAGAATGGAGGAGAAGGAATTGCATTGTGGCCACTCCCCCGGGGAATGATTTCTCACTTTCCCTCTCACTATCTCTGTTTCTCTCTCTCTCTGGCAAGTGCACATGCCTTAAGGCAAAAATGTCTTTAAAAAAAGAAAAGAGTCCAGGCCTGTTGCCTGGGTGCTGGTCATTTTTCCAGTGAAAACTAAGCTGGCCTTTGCACAATATCATTCCTCAAGGCCTTTCCGGGGGTGTGGTCTCACATGAACCAGACTTAACCCAGCAAGAGTCCTGCAAGATCAGAATGAGCCTTTGCTTCATTAGAGAGATGAAGAAGTTTCATCTCAGAAAGTTGTGACATCCCCACATGGGCTCAGTTTGGGCAGCCTGATGCTTTGTTCCAAAAGACCTCGTGGATAGATAGATCCAAGAGAGTGGGCAAGGGTGGTCCACACTACCTGCTGAAAGCCCACCCTGGGAGGGGGCTAGCCCTGGCTTGGAGGGCCTCCCCTGAATAAGTCCTTGTTGGCCCGAGTGCCTTGCTCCCAGTTGCCCCACATCCAGGAATACCAGGGCAGCTCCCTGCAATGCCCACCCTGCCAGATGTGTGCGCATGTGTGTGTGTGCCCAAAATCCTGGGAGGAGAATGGAGGAGAAGGAATTGCATTGTGGCCACTCCCCCGGGGAATGATTTCTCACTTTCCCTCTCACTATCTCTGTTTCTCTCTCTCTCTGGCAAGTGCACATGCCTTAAGGCAAAAATGTCTTTAAAAAAAGAAAAGAGTCCAGGCCTGTTGCCTGGGTGCTGGTCATTTTTCCAGTGAAAACTAAGCTGGCCTTTGCACAATATCATTCCTCAAGGCCTTTCCGGGGGTGTGGTCTCACATGAACCAGACTTAACCCAGCAAGAGTCCTGCAAGATCAGAATGAGCCTTTGCTTCATTAGAGAGATGAAGAAGTTTCATCTCAGAAAGTTGTGACATCCCCACATGGGCTCAGTTTGGGCAGCCTGATGCTTTGTTCCAAAAGACCTCGTGGATAGATAGATCCAAGAGAGTGGGCAAGGGTGGTCCACACTACCTGCTGAAAGCCCACCCTGGGAGGGGGCTAGCCCTGGCTTGGAGGGCCTCCCCTGAATAAGTCCTTGTTGGCCCGAGTGCCTTGCTCCCAGTTGCCCCACATCCAGGAATACCAGGGCAGCTCCCTGCAATGCCCACCCTGACTAGGGGGCCTTCCAGGTTTCAGGCTTGGCCCAGAGAACTGCACAGGCACTGGTGCCTGCTACCCGGACCTCCAGGGGGGCAGGGAGAACTTTATCTCACTTGTGACGCCCACTCTGAGGCCTGTCCCTGCAGCAGCTGAAACCAGGGAGAGTAGAGGACCGGGGGAGACAGAGGATGTGGCCCCTCTGCTGCTGCTGAGCTAAGAGAGTCTGACTCCAGCCTCGGCCAGGGTTGCCTTCTGCCCTCCATTCCTCTCCTAACCCCACACCACAGGCCCGTTTACTGATCTCCAGATTTCAAGCTCATTCATGTTTGAGTCCACCACTGGAACTCAGACCAACTCCTCCCTGTGCAGAGAGTGCCCAGAGAGAGAAAAGGAGCTGCTTTTGTCACACAGAGAGCTAGCAGCAGAATAAGCCTGTCCACCCCTGCACATCCCAACCTGGGCATAACCACAACCTTGTCCCAAGCACCCCTCTTAGGGATCTTGCACCTACTGTTCCAAATGTTGAGACCCATCCTCTCAACACTTCTGGGGTTAATTTTCTCAGTACAGACAGTCCCGACTTCCAACTTCCCAATGGTGAGAAAGCAATATGCGTTCAATGACACCACACTCCGAGTGCACATACAGCCATTCTGCTTGCACTTTCAGTACAGCATTCACGAAGTTACATGAGCTAGCCAGCACTTCATTATACAATAGGCCATGTGTTTGGTCATTTTGCCCAACCGGAGGCTACTGTAGGAGTTCTGGGCATGTTTAAGGTAGGCCAGGCTAAGCTATGATGTTAGTCGTATAAAATTCAGTTTGACTCACAGTATTTTCAACTTTGAAGATGTCATTAAGTCAAGGAGCGTCTTTGCATACAAGTCTCTCTGCTCACAAATCAGCTCATCAAGAGCCCCTCCCTGACCCCTATTTGTAAAACAGCCCTCCCCACTACGTTACTCTTCAGAGCTCTGGGCACTCTCTGATATTCTGTTCTATTCATTGTTTTATTTTGTGTACTTTCTGTCTTCCCTGGCCTGAATACAGAGACCAGAGCAGCAGCAACTTTGTTCGTTTCCATATTGCCCGTTTCTAGAACAGTGCTTGACATTTAAGAGGTACCCTCTGAGTATCTGTCAAATGAATGAATGAATTCAAACCATGCTTTTAGTCTGGGGGAGGGAATAAACCCCTGCCCTTCTGTCTGGATAGCTATCAGCACACCCCTATCTCCTCCGCTGTCTCCTCTGGGCTTTGTCCATTCCACCTCTTACGCTTGCCCAGGGAATTGCGTGAGGAAGCTGGGGCCTTGTCTTTATCTAGCCCTTGGGTAGCTGGTCTTTCCCTTCCACACACAACGCTGACCACGGGCCACCGCCATCCTCCCCTGTGTCCTTCTACTCATCTTAGAATGGTCTCGCCCATCTCCCAGGCAAACCAGCAGTTTGTCATTCAGTTTCCTCACTGACTTAATCCTCACAATCACACTCAGATTCCTAAATTCCAGGTTCAGAAAGGTTAAGTAACCTCCCTGAGGCCACACAGCTAGTGAAGGAGCAGAGAAGAAACTCCAACCAAAGTCCCCTGATTTGGAGTTCTGCTGTCAGCCTCGTCTCTGCCAGTTCTGGGCTCCAGAACAGAGGGAAGAACGTCAACACCAAATCATCACTGGGGTAATAAACGTGCAGTGCTTAGCGAGTTGTTGGCGCTCGCTGAGGTTTTGTGATCCCAGACAGGGTTTAGCTACTGCAGTCTGGTCTCTTGGAATGTTGTCTGACAGGTCAGACCACCCTCCCTCTTTGGTCGGCTTCTTTTGGAACACCCACCAGAAGCATGTTGGACCCACTGGCCAGAGGCTGTGAGGTCATGCCAAGTTGGTGCTGCTCCTCCTAGTTTCTGTAAATGATTTCCATGGTCAAGAGTGGAAGAGACCAGGCGGAGAACTCGGCAACTCAAACAGGGGCTTAGGAGAAGAATGAGGCTATGATACACACGATGGACCTCCCTTACCAGTCTGTCTAGAATGTGTAAATATTCTAGAGAATAGAACTGTCACTTCCGCTTTTAAGAACACTGGGCCTCTAGTAATAGAGCCTTAACTCATAGCCATCTCCTAGACGTGGGCTGAGGTTTAAAGAATGACCTGCAAAAATTCAACCCAGCATTCAGCACAGTGGTTAGCATGTAGTTGGCCTTACATAGAAAATAGGCAGAAAGAAGAGTATTTAAGGAGAGAAGATGGCACAGCCCAGGCCGTAAAGTCGGGAATGATCATGGCCTGTGGAGAGGGAAATCTGTGAAGTAGGTCTGGTGGAGCCTAGGGCTTGGGATGGGACTCCTAGATGGAACGGGGTGCTTGAGACAGACCATGCAGAGCCTTGAATAACAGGTTCAAGAGTCTGGACTTCCAACAGGCCCAGAAAGACTGGAAGTTTGTTAGCAAAGTAATATGATGGTTCATGATTCAAAATATCAATTGGGGTGGGAAAAGGAGAAAGGGAGCCCAAACTAGGAGGTGAGGAATTCCACAACAGCACTCTGGTACTTTCACCCACATCCTCTGAGAAAATGGTACTCAGAGAGGTAAAGTGCCTTACCCTGGGTCACACAGCTATTGAGGGCGCTGGAACTGGATTGATTTTTTTCCAGGCTCAATATCTTTCTGTTACATGAGGCCCTCTTAGGGGACAGCTGAGGCTATGGCCCCCAGCAGGTGTTCAAAAATAGCTTTGGTCTTGGCTTGATGGGCCGCCTGGCTTGGGGTGGATGCGATAAGGAGGCATAACAGATGTGAATGACAGGGCTTGAGGATGGATTGATTTGGGGCTGAGTGGGAGCCTATGCCACCATTACAGAGAGACAACAGCAAGAGGTCAGGGCAGGGCTTCGCTTGTCTGAGAGAGGGAGACAAACCAGCCCAGAGATGACTGCACGAGAAAAGTCTCCTCCAGAATCGAGCTGTTAGGCGCTTCTGTGGATCCAAAGGGCTTCAGAGTCCTCTCTGGTCATAGGATGTGGACACGCAGTGGAGAGGGGAAGAAAGAATACACAAATCCCCAAAGACCTGCAAGGATGCCCCAAAGCATCAGAGGGACCCGTGCAAAAGCATGGGTGCGACCAACTTCAGCTCCCTGAACCAGTGGGCTCCCTTGGTGGCTTTGGGATAATCGCTCACCCTCTGCATGTCTTGGCTTTCACATCTGTAAAATGGGAATGATGATACTTACCTACCTCATCGTGGAGTTATGAGAATTAATTAATGTTTATAAAGGACTTGGAGATCCACAGATGAAAGGCTCTGTGGAACTACAAAGTATCATTACTGTAATTACATTACACTATTATCTCTCGGGCCAAGGGCTTTCTGCAGCTTTACTTATTACTGAGAATGGGTGATGGGGTGCAGATAAAACCCAATCTCCCCCAAGCATCGCACAAAACTCCAACCAAACTCCCATCCAGATCTAAACTTGGGAGATTCCATCAGTCTTGGAAGGCAGGACAAACATCTCCAACCCCAGGATTCCCTCAGGGGCAGTGAGACACAGAAAGACTGTCTTCTGAGACTCCCTCTGAAAGCAACAGTTTGGGGGGTCTTACAGGATCACGGGCCACACCACAGGCGCTCTCTCTTGGGGGGTGCTATTATGCTCTCTTTTAGGGGGATATTTTTATGCTAAACAGGGGCCCCTGTGGGGTTCCTTTCCATTATTTCCCTGGCCCTAAATCAGACCCTGTTTCCAGACTTAAAAACAGAAGGCCGCTTGGCTCGGAAGGCAAGCTCCCCCACATTTATTGAACCTCCAACGATTCTGGCGCTTACCCATCCTCACCCATTTCACAATACCTCAATCTGACCAGGTAGGCGAAAGCTAGATCTGAAAGAAATATAATTACCTTTTTACGAGCTTATGACATGGCTGCACCCTTCACGCCTGCCAGCTTGTCCAGTCACTCACAAATGATGATATACGTACTATAAATTATATCATTATCGACCTATAATTACAGGCAACATATATACGAATCCCCCTGAAGGAGATTGAGGCTCCAAGATTACGTACCCGCGCCCCTCGGTCCCTTGGGAAAAAGCCCGTTGGAAGAGGGAAGGTTACCGATTTCCAAATATCACAGACGCTTGGTTAAAACAACAGAGACGCCCCCTTCCACCTTCGTGCGTCACACCCCTGGGCTCCCCTAGAACATATCAGCTCACTCCACAGCACGCACAAGCCTGAAAGGTTGGCAGGACAAATCTGGACAAGTGAAGGCAAACTCAGGGAGGGGGACCGTGAGCCCAAGGGCCCTGGCTCAGGGAGTTCCAGAGCAAAGGGCCCGAGCTGAGAGAGGTCCTAGGAAAGGAGGCCTGGATGGGGTGGGAGCCCTGTTGCCCCCTCAGGCCTCAGAGAACACCCATAGGACACCTCTGCTTCCAGGATTAGCTGAGCACTGGTACCCCAGAGGTGTCCTTACTCCACAGGGGCAATTCCCTGTGGCCAGCAGTGCCCACACCGTGCATTATCCTGCAGGGTGGCTTAGAGGGCCTGGCTGAGATGGGCTGTGGGTCCTTTATGATGATCCTTGGCTGATGGCAGGAAGCTAGGGGGTCACTGAGCTCAGCTCAGTTCCTCAGGGGACCCCTGGGCTGAAGGGAGATAGTAAGTCGGGTGTGAAAAGGGGGACAGAGGGGCTGCATGGCTGCACCCTTCACGCCTGTCAGCTTGTCCAGTCACTGACGAATGATGATATACGTACTATAAGTTATGTCATTATCGACCTATAATTACAGGCAACATATAATGAATCCCCCTGAAGGAGATTGAGGCTCCAAGATTACGTACCTGCGCCCCTCGGTCCCTTGGTTAAAAGGGACCACCCACCCTACTGGGTGCTGGAGCTGATCAGCCATCCACTTCCTGCCCTCCACAGGCTTCCCTGAAGCTCTAGGCCAGACCGAGGAGCAGGCAGGAAACAGACATGATTACCTTAGGGAGGCCCCAAGGAACACCTACCCTGAGAAAAACATGATGGGAGACCACCTGGACAGGGTCAGTAGCAGGAGAGGAGATGGTTGGGTCGGGTCAGGGATTTGAGAGGTCAGTATGGATTTTCCAGTAGGGACAAATGAGCAAAGATTTTGTAGAGAGAACCTCCTATAAAGGACAGAGAGATGAAATGAAATGTTATGTTCAGAAGGCAGCAAGCATCCCCGCCATACCTACGGGAGAGCTGCAGAGGTGGGAGGGGATGCCAGATCCACAGCCAGCTTCCCCTTCTCCCATCTTACTTCCTGCTCTTCCATATTCAAGCCTGCACTCGGCCCGCCTGACCCTTCAGCACCCCCGTTACTCCCCTGAAGATCCTTGGCCTTTTCTCCTATCCTTAAGCTGACCTAGCCCTGGACCCCTTCTCTGTGACATTTCCTCCTCCTGGTCCCATCAGCTTGTCTGGTCACACTGGGTAAGTGAGGGTCTGAGGGTTCTCTGTTGGGGTATGCACAACAAATCCCCAAATCTGGGTGGTCCTGGTGAACTCCTTCAACCAGCCCTACTCCTGCCACACAGTGCCAGGGGCTGAAGAGGAAGAGGATGCCCAGAGTCACCCATGCCACACTCAGAGAAGCCAAAAGCCTCCTCCATCTGGATGGCAGACGACCCCAACTGTGGCTCGTCCTTGAATCACATCTTGTAAAAAATCATTTGCACATTTGAATTCAAAGCCCCTCAAAACAGTATAAACACCACCATCCTGAGTACCATAAAAACCACATTGAGCATTTATGGAAACTCAAACATGTGTATTAACATATGGCAAAAATTTCACTTACTGCATCTTTTTAGCATTGGACTGGTGCATGAGGCATCTGTGCTCAAGCATTTGAATGGAAGCTTCAGAAAAGAGCAGAACGAGAAAAAGGCTGTCGCTAAGGCTGGCTGCTTGGTCGGACTGCAGGGATGCCCAAGGCTCAATCCCTGGCAAGGAGTGGTAGCTTCAGCAGAGAGCTGGGGGGTTGGCCCACCAAGGGGCAGCATGGGGATGCATATGTAGCACAGTCCATCCTAGATCCTTCAAGGTAGGCCCCCTCCCCTGCCCACACGCTTTCCTCTTTTTCTTGTCTCATTTCTCTCTCCTGCTACCTCAAAGGAGCACATGGGTCTCAGGAGTTGGAGATGGGAGAAGGAAGCTCTCCCGGTTCTGTTTCCCCATCTCAGTTCCTGGCAGGAGACAGTGCAATCGTTCAGTGCCCCACTACCCATGACCACACTTGGATGGGTTCCCAGAGCATTGGGAACCTGCTCTGGGTTCTACATGGAGACATCAGCACGCATCCTCTGTGTCTGCTTGGTCACAGCAGCTTCCCCCATTGCCCAATTTTGGGGGGTAAAGTTATTTATTTCTTCCTTCCATGAGTGAGAGAAAGAAACAGGCACCCCAATAGGGTCTTGACGCCGTGATTCACCTCTAGCCTCAGTGAGCCCGAGGTCATGGCTGCTCTTATGCCTGGCACGTTGGCATGCTCAGGAAGGTCTCTGGATACAAACCCAGAATCTTCGCGGGCGGATCAGCCTTGCAGAATGTTGTGTTACCACTGTGCTGCAGCCCAGCCCCTTGACTCCATCTTGAAGGCCAGTCAGGAACATTTCTCTTCTTGTTTTTTAAAGGAATTTGCCATAGGGTGTGTGCACCCACTGGAGAGAGACAGAGAGAGACAAAAGAGAGTGAAAGTGAGAAATCACACCCTCCCTCCCCCCCCCTTCTGAGACTTAACATTCGGGTGGTCAGTAGATCCCTGAGCATCCTCAATACTACTTTCAGCCCCAATGTGGCAACTGATGGGGGGTACCCCCAGGGGTGTGCTAGTCACTCAGAGTTGCTTTGAAAAAATAAGCCAGCCTTGTAAATAGCTACTGGCCCAAGATGAGTTATGGTTTAGATGAGATAATGGAAAATGTGCTTTGAGTTACTTTGATGCTACGTGTCATTGAGAAGAGCCCAGATGGTCTGTCAAAGTCCCCCTGAGTGAGAGGCTGTCCCAAAGACTGATGTACAGAACTAGCCATGTGGCTCTGGAACTGTGAGATGAGGGCTTTGCGGCAGATTCCCTCAACTAATTTCATAAACATCAAGCACAGAGGTTCTAGAACCTCAGCACCTCAACACTTTGTAGGTTCAGCCCCTCTACTGCCTGATTTGGGTCTCTCCTAATAGAGATGGAAGTAGGGAGGGGGCTGAAAGCCATACTCTTAGTTGCAAAATGGAGCATCATTGCCATTACATAAACATGCCACCAGCAAGGGTCTTTCCAATGTGGGTACCCACAGGTTCTGGGGTTCTTTTATCCAGGGCTGAGCAACTCTGCCTCTGTCAGCCAGCAAGACCACAGCCTGAGGAAGGCAGCGACAGACAGAACTGAGCTGGTCTGAGAATGGAAGCCTCAACTGATCCTTCCTGATAGCAGCTTTCCAGGTCCACCCTGAAGATTTGTTCTGTACTGGTGTCCTACTTATTAATGGTGTCATGGGACGGAGTACAGACCGGCTGCAAGATCCCCACAGTGCCTGTTGAAGACTGACTCTGAGCTCACGTCTTACAGGGGAAGGAAGAAATTAATCTACTGCCTACTTGTGAAGGTGCTCCTAGCTGCACCCAGACCCACAGTTTGCAAAGTGCTTTCACATACAGTGTGATGGTTGAGATGTGCATCCACCCTGTGAAGAAGATGTCCTAGCTGTCACCTCTTACATGTGCTGGGACAGAGGGTCAGAGAATTGAAGTGACTAGCTAAAATTCACATGGTTGATAGGTAGGACTCAACTGCAAATATTATGTTCTGACCCTTGGACTGTGGGTCCCTTGCTCCCCAGGAGACCCTGTACTTAAGAAATCTTAACTCATACTAAAAACCTATCCCCAGAGAGCAGCTCCTACCCCTCTTTCTTATTCAGTTTGTGCTATCCGGGTACTTTCTAACTCCCTATCAGAGAGTGGCCTCTCTTAGTTAACCTAATTGCCTGGCAGTCCATCTCTTTAACCATCGGAACCTGACCCAGAGACAAAATAATACCTAACTTTTCTTTCATGCTTTGATAAAAATCAAAGTCCCAAAGGTAAAGTCAAAGGTTACCGATCTCTTCCTGCACCCACTATCCTAGATTGGGGGTTCATTCCAAGTCCTATAGGGTCCCTGGCCAGGTAAAAGATAGAAAAGACTTCCCATATCACTCTGTATTTCTTCTTCTAGTACTTATTTAAAAAAAAAAAAAAAAAAAAAAA
>NW_006159974.1:1373893-1379032 GCF_000334495.1 Tupaia belangeri chinensis | reverse complement strand
CCCCTGTCTCTTTCTTTCTCCACATGTACCCCATAACAAAGTAAAAAAAAAAAAAAAAAAAAAAAAGTGGTGGCCTGGAGCACAAACAAGCTGCAAAAAGATAAGATGATACCTCTTGTCACCATCCTGGTATTTTGACATCCAGAGATGGCGGCCCAGTGCTTGCATTGGCAAAGAAAGTGGGGTAATTGATCTACCTTACGACATCTTTCAGAATGTGCTCCTCCCTGCTGTAATGTCAGCCTCAAGGTGTGGAGAAGCAGGCTGCTTTCTGAAAAACAAGAAAAACACATCCTTCCGTTAACCAGTGTACAAAATGGCCACGAGCCTTTCTCACACCTGCAATCTAAAAGGATCTCTGGGTTGCCTAGGAGCTTTTCAATCGGATCTGCCCCAGCTCCTTCCTACTAGAAGAGATGTGTTTGGATGGTCTTCCAGATATTCTGTCCTGAATGGCCATGGGAGGCCATGCTGTGGGCTTGAAATAAAGGTCCAGAGACAAAACACATGGAAAGGGAAAGATAGCGTGGGGACAGTCAGGGTAGGGAGTTGTGTCTTTGGCACTCAGTGCCCCTCTGTGATGGACGAAAGAGTTCCCTCCTGACTTCTGAGAAGAATTTTGGGTGGCTTCAAGGGAAGAGTTGTCTAGTGGCTACTTATCAAGAGGATAGAATGAGCCGGAAGTAGAACCAGGGTGCAGGATGTGCTTCCTGGGGTATCTGAGTTAGAAAGGGGCACTTCAGGGTGACTAGGAGGACTGGGGGACCTTCTCAGAACATTCAGCCCACAGGGACCACTCCATGGACATACTGTAAGGGGGTAAAGGCCACCTCAAGGATGTGACCACTACTGACTGGTTGACCTCAAGTGGTCGCCTCATGTCTCTGAGGTTCACCATAATAAGAGCTGGTAACTGGCCTCCCACTGTCCCTGTAAGGCCCAAGTGTGATAAAAGGGGATGCAGGAACCTGACATACTGTAAAATTCCTTCAAAAGTCAGGAGAACACCAGGGTGAGTGGACATTGGTCTAGACTGGAATGGCATTTCTAAAGGTCCTCTGAGAATTTGTTACCATCAGCAACCAGCCGGTTAGATCCTCTGTCTTGGGACAGTCTTTGAGAGGTGGACAGGTGTGAGTGTATTTATAATTTTTTAAAAGAAAAGGAGGTGACTGACTCTCAGTCACATACATTTCTGGATCCTTCCTGAGCAGGCAATGACATCTGGTAACCCCATTGTCTGCTATCTGCAGGGAAGAAAGTGTGAGACGCGAGGGGCAGATGGAGTTTCCCTAACGTGTCTGTTCTCTTCTTTGCTGCCTTTTCAACTCTTCTTGGGAATGCAGCAAAATAGCAGCTGTTCATAATTTCATGAATAAAGAACTATGTAAATTTCAACTATGAAAATGTGTTGCATCTCTTGTGGGCAAAGTGTGGTATATGCTCCCGCTCCGTCTCTATTTCTATCTCGTGTGCATCTTGGAGTTTATCTAACTGCATTCTCTGGGCAACTGCTCAGAATCAGTCTCTGCTAACTGATGACGAATGGCTTCACCATCTATCCCTACTGGCTAGAGCAAGAGGCTTGGGCGATCCAGTTGCTGGCTTCCAAGTCATGCTCCAACCTCCTAGTGGGACATCAATCTCTACTGAGGTTTCTTTTTACTGGGTCTGTAAAATGGGTATAATGATACTTCCTTCCCAGAACATTTGCATAATAATTATGTGCTTGTGTACTAACTTTCACAGTGCTTGGACCACTTATGGTTTTCTTCTAAATCCTTGCATGAGGCCAAACCTGACAGAATAGGATTCCAGTCACAACTGTGGGTCTACATAGGTCTCTGCAGTCCTGGAGCTGTCTCCCACCCCATGTCTTCTGCTCCCAGGGACTTCAGACACTGCAGTGATACCACGTTGTTGGGAGGCAAACTACACTCTTTGGTAACAGGCTTTCTAATTCATCTCAAAATGGCAGGAGGTGGCACATGCAACACAATGCTGGGGGTCATCTTAGGGTTATGTATGGCTGGGCATACCCATGATCCTGGCTGGCTGCACAGGTAGGGGACGATTGTGGTGTGAAGACCCTGTTGAGGGTATCTCTCTCGGTTTCTGTCTCTCTCTGTCTCACGGAAGAAATAAATAAACACAAAAATGGCAGGAGGTTTCACTCTATCTGATGGTGCTTCATAGGACAGATACAGAACCTACTGGGAAGGGATAAAAGTTGTAGAACTAGGACTCAGGGGTGAATACTGTAGGGAATCCAATCTAAGCTCCTTAGATGAAGGAGCCCTTGGTAATGCCCAAGGGTTGAACCCAGAGGAACGAAGGAAAAGGCTTCAAGGCTCTTTGGTCAAGATGCTGCACTGAAGCTCTACTCATACCCTCATGGGTCCACGAATCACCTGGGAACCTTGTTAACAGGCAGATCTTGACATGGCAGATCCAGGATGGAACTTTTATTTTTCTTTCTTTTTCTTTCTTTCTCTCTCTCTCTTTCTTTCTTACTTCTTTCTTTCCTCTCTTTCCTTCCTTCTTTCCTTCTTTCCTTCCTCCCTTCCTTCCTTCCTTCTCTCCCTCCTTCCCTTCCTTGCTTTCTTGTTTATTTATTTATTCATGAGACAGAGAGAGAGACAAGTATGGTTGACAGGGTTTCATTGCATCCTGCCTTTCCCCAGCCTCCCAGCCAGCCAGGATCTTGGGTGCACGGTGTGTGCAGGTTGACCTAGCACCTAAACCTGGGGCCTTCTGATAAGGCTCCAGCATCACATAGCAGTGCCCCAACACCTGTACCACCATGTTGGGCCTGGGATGGGGGCATTTTTAACCAGCTCCCAGGTGATGCCAATGTTACTGGTTCTCGGACCACACTTAGGACTACCTGACCTTTGACATCTCTTCCAGTCCTAAGTTTCTATACTTCTGTGGTTCTATGATTAAGCAACCATGGCGTTAATTCCACAGGTATCTTGGTTAGCTTGGGCAAGGGAAGGCAGCATCAGGGTGCACCTCCTATTTTCATCTTAGACAAGTGGGTTCTGTTTTGCAATTAACAGTGGGAGCTTTGGCTGGCTCCTTGAGCCATTAGGGAAATCATGGTGTCAGATTGCACTGGTAAGCTAGGTCCCAAAAAGCTTTCACCTCGGCTGGGGCTCGGGCTCAGGTGGTTAGTCAGCTTCAGAGAATTAGACAAAGGTCTTTTCCACAGTCAAGGTGAATGAAAGAGAACAAGTTACAAGAATGTCATTGTGCTCACAGGCAATTGGCCAGCCAACGGAATTTATGACAAAGACCTTGTCTCTGGCCAGTTGTCTTTTGTTACCTTAGTATCCATCCCATTATTCAAGCCCAGTTCACTCCTGCGCACCGTGATCAACCCTGAGCTCTGTTGCACTGAGTCAAGTAAGCATATTCCATGGTTTCCCTCCTCTTGCAAGGTACCAGGTCTGACATTGCCACAGGCACAGAGATGGGCCCAGCACAAGGCTACTCCTTATGTTGTACCAGGAAGACAGAGAGATTAGCACACAAGGAGAGGAGAAAATATCCCCACAGACTGGAATAGCCAAGGAAGGCTTCCTGGGGCCTAAGAAGAATTTGGATGGCCCTAAATCACAAAAATTAAAATCAGTCAGAAGCTGAGAAGAATGCACATTCCAGAAAGATCCCACAGGAAGGGTCCTTTCAAGAAGCATGAGGGTTACTCTGCCGGTGAGAACATCAAGTGGTGCAGCCACTTGGAAGGAAGTTTGCAGTCGCTCGAAAGGTTGAATATGCAGCTGCTCTATGACCAGATATTCTACTCCTAGGTATATACTGAAGAGAAACGAAAACATCTGTTCCTACAGAAACTTGTACACAGATGTTCCTAGCAGCATTATTTACAACAGCCAAACAGGGAGCATACCACGGAGTATCTCTCAGTTATCAAAATGAATGAAGCACCGATAGACATTGCGACATGGACAATTCTTGAAAACATTTATGTACAAAGGTCACAAGGACCATGTGCTGTATCATTCCATTTGTGTGACATGTCTAGAACAGACCCACCTATAGAGACAGAAAGTACATTAGCAGTTGCCAGGGCCTGGAGGTGGGCGTTGGTAAGGAATAGGGAGTGACTGTTAATAGTACAGGGCTTTTTTAGGGGGTGATGAAAATGTCCTAATACTAATCATGGTGATGGTTGCTCAATTCCGTGAGTACACCAAAAACTGTCGAATGGTACAATTTACACAAGTGAGATGGTATGTGAATTATAGGAAGGTGTTTTTGAAAAACTTCACAAAAATGCATATTATGAAAAAAAATAGCATGGATTTTTTTTTCCCCCAAATAAACTCATAGTTGAATTACATTTTCCCACAAACTTTGCAAAGTCCTTTCGTATCCCCATAAAGTTGTTAAAAAAGAAAAGGGACAAGATAGTGATGCAGTGGCAGAACACTACATTCTATGAGGCAATCTCACTTGGGAAAGTTTCTGGTTCAAGTCCAGAGACCTCCCTGAGTATGCTGGGCACACACTTGTTCACGAACCGGGTCTGGCTGAGGCTAGAGGAGGATCATGATGTCCAGACCCTGTTGGGGTACTGACTCCCTATCTCTCTTTCTCACTCGTGTAAGAAATAAATAAATAAACTCAAAAAGAAAGAAAACAGCAACAGCGAGAGAGAGGTCTTGCCCCAAGAGTCAACAGTCACATTCCTCCAGGCTTTCCCCTTGACCAGCATTCTTGTCCCCTCAGCAACCTCTTCCCTATCAGGTCCCCTCCCAGCTCCCTGCTTGTATTAGGCCAGGTGCTCCAGGTAGCATCATCTAAGAGAGATTTTTGAACAAAAAGCTTATTGGAATGGATGAGTATTTCTGGATCAGTATTTTTCAGGAAGTGAGGGAAGCAACATTGAGAAAGGGGGAAGAGTTGAGCTATAATAAAGTCACTGAAAAAAAGCCTCAGCCAATCTCATGAGGTCCTCTGGAACTGAGATGACCCACGAGTTGTCCCAACTTGAGGCACAGGGGTGGGTCTTTACACACCTACATTGACCAGCTATGGCATGTCAGCTGCGCCCGGGGAGTGGCACGAACTTGAGCTTGAGCAAAGTGGCTGTCTTTGGGAAGGTCCATTTTC
>NW_006159974.1:1370207-1373396 GCF_000334495.1 Tupaia belangeri chinensis | reverse complement strand
GGGGATGGCCACGCCGCAATCCCTTCTCCTCCATTCTCCTCTCGGGATCTTGGGCACGCACGCACACGCGCCTGGCGTGAGTTTAAGCCACCGGGTCCGGGACGCGAACTGTGGTCGACTACATGAGAGTCCAGCGACATAACCATTACGCTAACTGCTGGTCCCAGAAATAAACTTTTTTAAAAAGATAAATATAAGGTCTACATAGCGTAAAACTCATTCCTCCTTGTTTTCAAATCATGTTTCCCCTCCACTTCCGCTGTTTGAAGTATTTTGGCACAAGACTGACCCTTGAAGCAGCAGCAACTCTGACAGCAGAGAAATAAGGATCAATGGAGAGTTTTTAAATGGCAAGAATGATGACAGTAACGAGCTGTCATGCGACGCATTGGGGAATTGGTGAAGTCACTCTCTTCAAAGAAGGGATTCTCAGCAGAGTTCCAGTACATCCCTTATGGGGTATGTGCACGGGCCACCGAAAAGCGTCGATGTGGAATAAAAAGAGAAGGGCTATTCCTTTGGATATTTTTTCAAGAGAGGAAACTGACTTGAGGGTATTGCTGCAGCTTTTTGATTTTTTTCTTTTTTAGTGATACATGATGTTCTGTCCCACCAATGAAAGCAAATTGGATCATCAAATTGCTTGAGTCACCTGAGAAACCACAATTTAATGCCACCTTCCAATACCCAGTGTTCCTATCTCTGAATCAAGTTAAGTAGAAAAACAAGTTTAAAAAAATCCTTAAATAATTATGGAGGTGGGCAGAGTTTTTTTTGTGATCAAAATGGTTGATAACGCTTGTATAAGGAGTGAAAAACATCTCATATAAAAATTTAATCTGAATGTTTTTGTTGTTAAAAATCTCATGTGAATCATGAATTATGAAAAACATGACCGGGGAAAGCTGCGAACAAGTTGATTCAAGTATCTCAGGCATCTGATGATCTCATGCCCCCGTCCAGCTTGGCTTCTGAGACTGTTAGGATTTTATCAGGTTCAGAGCTTGCTGATGGCCTAATGCTGGCTCCAGGCCTCACCCGACTCTTTTCACACCGGCGCCAGATGTTTGGGAAGTGTTCAGGAAATTGTGGAAAACCAGAGCTGGGCTGGTCACCTACAGCCGCAAAAGGAGGTTGCTGGGATTATTCTCCTGTTCAGAGGGGAGAGGGGACCAGACAGTGGCACAACAATAAAACACAATGCTCTTTGAGGTTGATCCATATGGGGAAGTCCCGGGTTGGGGTCCTGAGGCCTTCCTGTGCACACCAGACCTGTACATGCCTGTGAGCTGGGATGGCTGAAGCTGGGGGTGGGTCACACACAAAACCCTCTTTCTCTTTGTCTCCTTTTCTTATGGAAGAAATAAATAAATAATCTTTCTTTTTTGCTAGATGAGACAGGTCTTAACTAATCTGGGTGATCACTGGCCATTAGAGGGCCAGTGGGGTTCTGCTGGTGTGTATGGTGTGTTCAGGGAGCAGGGGGAGCCTGGCATGTCTGGAGACACCAAATCCCTCCTCCAAATCACAAAGGTAAACTGATATTAAAGCAAAGGTCTACCCCTCGAAATGAGTACTCAGTGATGAGGGCAACCCAACAAGGTTACTGGTCCATAAACTAGACAACTCTTTGGGCAAAATTACCAGCTCTCCTGCATCTGCCGGCTAGGATTCCATCAAACTGCAAATTAGCTCAGATTGCAAATCCTGGGACCCACCAATGTTAAGTTTTCAATGCTGAGGATCTACAAAGTTAGGGCCACGTGATAGATGAGGAAATGAACACTAAGTGAGTAAATAACCCACCTCAGATCACCTAGCTAGACGGTGGTGGAGCTGATTCAAACCTAATCTTGCTTGGCTCTAAAGCCCATGCTGGCCCGACTGGGTGGCATAGTTGCTAATAAGCTGAATTGCAGTGCTAGAAGCCATGTGGTCAAGTACAGGTTCAGATCCCTTGGTCATCCTGAAAACATGCCGAGTATGTGCGTATGTGTGCCCCAATCCTGAAGGATGGAAAAATGGAAAAAAGGGATTGGTGCATGACCCCACCTCACTGAGAGATGCTTTCTCTCTCTCTCTCTCCCTCTCTCTCTCTCTCTCTCTGGTGAGTGCACACAACCTCTGGCAATTTAGTAAAAAAAAAAAAAAAAGTTTAAATAGGTAAAGCCCACACTACTTTAATTCTCCTGCCCTTGTCCCTTTGGTGGTGACTGTACCCAAATGATCTCAAGTCTGAGCATTAAGATGCATGAGATGCCATTGAAACTTGGAGCTGCTACTTTTTTTTCTCTCCTTCATGAAGGACTTTCAAATTGGACTTGACCGAGTTGCTCCCGTGTCCTGTGCACTCTCACACGCCTATCTCCAGACCCACTCAGAAGGCTAAGTGTTATTATCAAGCTTAATGGAGAAGCTGAAGATCACCCAGCTGGTGCCTGAGCTCCCTTCTCTCTGTCACAATTCTGTGGCAATGGGAGAAGGCCGAGCTCTCTGGCTTCTGTTAGTCCCCAGCCTCGCTTTGCAAAAGTATCTTTCCCAATTATCACCCGACCAGAAACCACAAGTTTCCCTGTGAGACTTCTCTGAGTACCTCATGAGCTGTTTGCAAAAGAGCGTATTATGTTTTATTTTTTATTTATTTATAAAATAAATTTCTCACCATGTTGCCTTGAACTCAAGATCCTCCTGCCTCAGCCTCCTGAGTAGCTGGGATTACAAAGGAGTGTCACCAAGCCTGGCTGAAGAGTATATTATCTTTAATCGCTTTTGGTCATAGGGGTCAAACTGTCCCACCCTTCGAGCATGTTAATGCCTTATCACTTAATTCTCACAGCTAAATGCTCTCAGATCAGAACAGCAAAGGACTATTGGCCCTGTCCCAGCCCCAGCAAGAGACACTGTTGAGTAAGATCAGTCATTAATGCCCTCATTCATTCCACGTCATTATTGACAGAGCCTGAAGACAAAACTGTGAGAAGGAGGAAGACAGACTGGTCCCTACCTCCCTTAGAAGATAGCAGAAAAGCAAACCAAACCCGGGAAGCTTCACAAGCTTGGTATTATGCATACTGACAACGGAAAAAACGAACCAATTCCTAACTGAATTTCACTTTGCTGAATTGCATACATGTTTTCTTCATTCATTTTCATTCACTTATATATCAATTAAATATATATACATTTTTA
>NW_006159974.1:1352872-1370075 GCF_000334495.1 Tupaia belangeri chinensis | reverse complement strand
TCGAAGGTGCATGTGCCCTATGGAAAAAATCAAAAAAAACCAGCCAGTTCCTGCTGTGTCCATCAGGGGACCAGCAGGAAAATGAATCAAACAAAGATAATTCAAGAGACGTTAAGCAGGGACTCAGTGCAAAGTGTGAGCAAAATTAAGGGAATCAACGAGGGATGTTGAAGCCCCTGAGATTAGCGACCACAGGAAACTATCACTACTCCTAGGCCTGGCGGGGAGGAGAGAAGAGTATTTCTCGAGCCTCAATGGAGAGGTGGCCTGGTGGGAGCCATGGTTGTGGAGGGATCCAGCCACTGCCCAAACTCCAGAGGCAAAACAGGGAGGAAGTAGAGAAGCTAAGACCAGCATCTCATCCTCCTACCAGCTGAACCCAGTGGGAAGCCAGAGTGCAAAGACACCTGGGAATGTGGCCTGCCTGGAGCACTGGGCAGGGCAGATTAAAGGGTGGCACAGAGATAAAACCTTCTGGAGGCTACATGACCCACCGGTGTCTGGAGACCTCCCTCAGTACATGGGGCATGTATATGCCTGTGATCCAGGCTAGTTAAGGTTAGGGGTAGATGGCAGTGTTGAGACTCTGTCTCTGTCACTCATGGAATAAATAAATCAACTTAGAAAAAAAAATAATAATGGAGAATGGATGTAGGGAGGTAAATGAGAATAACTCTGAACTGTGCAAAGGATAAAGGAGAGACTCCCTAAGATGCCTGCCCTTGGAAGCTTCCTGCTCAGGAATTAAAGTGCCAGGGTAAAACCATCCCTCCAAGTCGAACGTCGTCGGGAAGGAGGAAGTGTTGAAGAAAGAGGCATCTTCACACAGAAGAAAAAGGACGGTTAGGATGGCTATATTTTCCATGCTTTTTGGCAGCCATAGTGCTCAATTTACTCTCCAAATGTGACAGGGTGGGGTGGTGATGGTGGTAGTTCATCACTGTCCTGTCTATATTGATGAACTAAACTGATAACTGCCAGCTGTCCCGTCTCTTTGTGCTGTGAATTCACAGACATAATGCGTGTGCATCTGGGTCTTAACGAGAGATCATGGAGGCTGAGTAATGTTTGGACGGAGGAAAAAAATGATTGCATTAAGCAATATGATCTTCAGCAATCGACAGCTGGTGATGCAGGAGCTTTCAGTCTTTTATTTTGTCTCAGGCTGAGCAGCTAAGTCTGGTGTTTAGCCGTATTTTGTATTGATTTCCAAAATGACAAAGAAAATTTCAAAAGCTGTCAAACAAACATGAGACATTTATGAAATGAAGTTATGTTTCATTGCAATTTATGCTTTCTTTCTCATCTATTATGGATATTTCATTAGCGATTAGTCAGAAACTTTTGAAGCTAGCTTCAGAGTTTGTCATTTAGAGCTTTCATATCAATTTCCATAAAACATAAGAAATAACACTCCCATAAATAAAGCAAAAGGCTAAGTATGTAGGCAGATAATGCAGTACTGAAAGGAAAACATAATTCTCGAACATATGCAATTATGAAAAATAGAATAACAAAATAGGCAATGTTTCAAATGAAGTTCCTAAATGTACATTTCATTTAAGCTTAATAAAATATCACTTATATTGGAATAATACCATTTAATTATTAAAAATCCTATCCAACCAGATTAATAACTATATAAAAGATGCTTGTCTAAATTCTAAATTTTTCCTCCACTCAGCAGTCCTTTCTTATGAAGACTATTCCTCATTTTAGAATGGATTTTCTTCTGTCCCTCGAAGACCTGCTGTTAATTCATTTTTAACACTGTAATTTATTTACATCAGAAGCATACCAACACAAAGCAAAATAGAGAGGATGTGCTGGGCCAGCCTGTGGCCTGGTGGTTAAGGCAGCCAGAACTCACATGGCCTACCATGTGGTTCGAGTCCCTGACCAGCAGCTTGCAAAACATGTTGGTTGTGTGTGCATGCATGTGTGTCCAAAACCCTGAAAAGAGTTGGAAAGGGAGAGGTGGAAAGGGGGCTACAGAGTGACTATTCCCCACGGGTGGTGCCCCCACTCCCTTCAGTGAGTTCATGTACCCTCTGGCAGAACTTAAAGAGAGAGAGAGAGCAAAAGGAAGTTCTGCCCTAGTCATGGTAGTGCAAACAGGAGCCACAGCTGCTTGGGGACTGAAGTTGCATGGGAGCCTGGGTGCAGATCCTGGCCAGGTGCAGAGGCACATGTGCATGTGGTCCTTGCTAACTGGGAAGCTGGGACAGGAAAATCTTAACACATGGTAAGACCCTGTCCAAAATTCCTCCCTCTCTCATTAAGAATAAAATAGAGAATAGGGGGGCCAATCCTAGAGTACAACAGCTAAGTATTGTGCAGAAGAAACTGGATCCCATGTGGTCGACCAAAGTTCAAGTCCCTGTCCCAGCTGCCTACATGTCCATGATCCTGACAGGATGGAAAACTGAGAAAACAAACAAACAAACAAACAGATTATGGTATGACCAGGCTCCATTTGGGTGTGCTTTCCCTCTCTCATGTACACACACATGCACACATCTGCTGGCGTAATAGAAGAAAAAAAATTGTTTAACTATTCATTTATTTAATTTATTTTGTTGTTATTATTATTATTTAATTTGACCAGCAAGAGACAGAAAGAGAGAGAAGAGGAAAGTGAAAAAGCAAGCTGCTAGGTCTGGGACTCGAGCCATGGTCAGCCATGTGGGAGTCCAGTGCTTAACCACCATGCCACCTGGTGGCCCTGAAAAAAATTTTTTAAGTAGAGAAGATTTTGTATGAGTCCAAAATCTTGATAGGATGGAGGAAGAAGGATTGTAGCATAACCATGCCCCATAAGGGGGAGTGCTTTCTTTTTCTCTGGCAACTAAAAAATTAAATAAACTTGGGAACCAAGCAAGTGGTGTGGTGGTTAAGGCACTGGACACTCCCACATGGCTGACCATGGTTCAAGTCCTGGACCTGGTGGCTTGCTTTCTCACTTTCCCTCTCTCTCTCTCTCTGTACATGTGAGTGTGTCTCTTTGGTAAAATGAATGAATAAATACAATTAAATAAAGAATTCTTTAAAAAATTAAGTAAACTTGAAAACATAGAGAAGATGTCACTAATGCATCATCTTATGTTAGTTTTTGCCTTCTATATTTCTCAGGTGCAGGCACATTTTAAAGCAACATCATTCATAATGATTTACTTCAGTGGGGACCAGGCATGGTGGTTAAGGTGCTGGGCACTCCCACATGGCCAACCACAGTTCGAGTCACAGACCTGGTGGCTTGCTTTCTCATTTTCTCTCTCTCTTGTGTCTCTCTCTGGTCAAACTAAAATAAATAAATGAATAAATAAAATAAAATAAATAATTCTTTAAAAAAAAAAATTTACTTCACTGGGACCAGAAGGTGGAGTTGAGGTTAAGGCGGTTTGATCCACATGGTGATGGGACCTGGCAGCTTGAAAACATGCCAGGGTGCATATGCATGCATGCCCAAAATCCCAAGAGGAGAGAGAAGTAGAAGGGATTGTGGTGTAGCCATCTCCCTTGAGGAAGTGATTTCTCACTTTCTCTCTCTCTCTCTCTCACTCTCAATTTCTGTCACTACAGCCAGTGCATGTGTTCTATAGCAAAATTAAAAAGAAAAAAGAGAGAGAGAGAGATTTACTTCAGTGTTTGAAGGAAGGAAACCAGCCTTCTCGTGTGCTAGGTACCTTATAGACACTGGATATATGTTATCCTAATTACTCCTACAACAAGTTGCGTGGAAGTCCTATTGCCTCCATTTGACAGATGGGAAAATAGAGGCTTGAAGAGATCACACAGCCAGAAAGCAGCAGACCCTGATCTAAACCCACATGTTTTGCCTTACTCTCTTGGGCTTTTTCCACTAAATTACTTTGCTAAGGCAACTTGTAATAATTATCCTAATATAATTCACATCATTGCTGTTCACATCAAACTCCATGGCCTTATGAGTTGGCTATTGTTGGGTCATTGGCAACCTTAATGCCTGGTAGTCAGTCTCATTCCTGACACACACTTGGGGAGCGTATATAAATTGACAGTGTTTTTTTTTTTTAAGAATCATTTAATTTTGTTTATTATTATTATTATTATTATTACTATTTATTTGACTAGAGAAAGAGAAGGGAAGTGAGAAAGCAAGCTGCCAGATCTGGGACTTGAACCATGGTCAGTCAAGTGGGAGTCTAGCATCTTAACCACTATCCCATCTGCCAGCCTCCTAATGGTTTTATTAATCAGTGACATGCCATGAAAATTCCATTTCACCAAGTAAAACACTGGGGACTAGACAAGTAGACAGGATGTACTGGGGGAGTTTCTCTGTGCTTAAATGTTTTTGAAGTCTCTACTGTTCTATGGTGGCCACTTTTTACTCAATGGTTATTGCAATCTTGGCCTCAGGATACCAAACAATAAAACCTCAGTTGCTCAGTCAGATTTAAAGAAGGTGGGGGACCAGCAGATGGCATAACGGTTGCATTGCTTGTCTCCCGTGTAGTTGACTGTAGTTTGAATCCCGGATCCAGTGGCTTAAACTTAGGCCAGGTATGTGTGCTTTGTGTACCCAAACTCCTCAGAGGAGAATGGAGGAGAAGGGATTGAGATGTGGCCATCCCCCTGAGGGGTGATATCTCACTTTCTGTCTCTCTGTCTCTCTGGCAAGCACACACGCCCTATAGCAAAAATCTCTCTCTAAAAAATAAAAATAAATAAAGTGGGTGGGAAGGCTAGGGGCTTTTTTGTTGTTGTTTTCTATTTTTTTTTAATATCCGTTATTTAATTAGATTCTAGGCAAGAAATTTAGAACACCAATTTGTGAGGATAAACTCCATTTGTAAGGGCAAACATGGGTCACAGGTAGCCCTGGAGCTGAGGAACAGCTTTGATTTTTGGTAAAATCTGTGAGTCCACAGATTTCTGACCAACCTTGAGCTGCTCTATAATCTGGTATTTCTCTTTTTCTGTGTCAAAGATCTCACCTTCCTGGTGTCTGGGCAACCCCAGTTTCTTTTTCTTGAAGTAAGCATCATGAAGTGTTTTGAGATTTTTTACTTTGGAATTATCAATTTTTGTGGGAGTGACAATGACAGATTTCTGGTATATTCTATGCAGTGGAATTTGACTGAAGACCAGAGGTCCGTCACGAGGAGCAAGTCACTGCTCAGCTGCTTCAGGAAAACCACTCTTGTCCCTGTGGCGTCCCGTGAGGATGATCAGAATGGTTTCGAGAGTGATGCTGGCTCGCAGCTTTCTCACATGCTGACTGAAGGGTGTTTTGCCATGGCTCAGTAGCTTTTGGGGCACGTCTTCAGTAGGATATTTCCTAGGCATTTTGCAAAGTTTAACCACTTGGATACCACCATTCTTGTCCCCATCAACTGATTTTGTGACAGTGGCAAGAACCTTCTCCTTTTTCTCTTCAATCCTGATTTAGTGACTGAGTATTTCCTCTTGTACATGGCTGGAAGGCTGTTTTTATTCAAGGGACTCATGTTGCTTCTTTCATTTAGTTTGGGCTATGGAGTCTTTAGGCTCAGGAAGACCCTTTGGTGCCATTCATAGCAAGTCAGGATGTTGAGGCTGGTGGCTCAGGGATAGAGGCCCAGAGGCTGGGAAAGGCCAGTCTATTGCCATGATTACAACAGAACCCAGGGCTCTAAAAGTTGTCTGTGTGGGACTGGGAATGACAGATAAAGAAATCAGGGCAGCAGGGAGGCCCCTCTACCCCAACACTATTTACCCAGGAACTGATGAGGCATTGAAAAGATCTCGATCTAGAGACATCTAGCCAGACCAGAAATGAAATGTGAGAACGCCTCCTGTGTGGTTCTCTAGCTCCAGGGACAAAGCAGGCCCACGGTGGGCCATCAGCAAATCACCTGAGTACTAGATGGTGGTCCTTAGTTTCAGTGTCATCCATGAAGGCCCGTGGTCACTTCCTGGCTGCAGGTCATAATTCAGAGGGTAGGGCATCAGGGCATTCTAGGACATCTTTGTTACTCTGCAGCCTGCTTTCTCTTTTTTTTTTTAAGAGTTTTTTTTTTTTGCCTTAGGGTACGTGTGAACTCACTGCAGGGAAGGAAGACAGAGACAAAAAGAGGGAAAGTGAGAAACCACCCCCCAGGAAGGATGGCCACACAGCAATCCCTTCTCCTCCAGCCTCTTTCTAGGGATCTTGGGCACACATGCACCCACACCCAATGTGAGTTTCAAGCCACTGGGTCCAGGACTTACACCGAGGTCATCCATGTGGGAATACAGTGATATAACTGCTACACCATCTGCTGGCCCCCGTTTTTGTTTTCTTTTTAAATCGGTAAGCTTGCTTGCTTTCAGTTTGCTATAAAGCAGTCATGCTCACAGGAGACAGAGAGAGAGAAGGTGAGAAATCACCTCCCAGGAAGGATGGGCACATTTCAATCCCCTCTCCTACATTCTACTCCCGGGATTTTGGGCACACATACATTCATGCCTGCAGTAATTTTCAAGCCACCAGGTCCACACTCTGTTGGCCATGTGGGATCCAGCCCCCTTAACTTCCATACCACCTACTGGCCCAGTATGCTTTAATTTTTTTAGCACTGTTTTAGATTTTTCAGAAAAAAATGAATAGATAGTACAGAGAATGCACATACACCTCTTTCTCTCTGCACATATTCCCCTATTATTAACTCCTTGAATGGGACATTTGTTACAATAAATGAACCATATTAATGCATTGTTATTACATTGTCATTAACTAGAGTCCATAGTTTACATTAGGGTTTACTCTATGTTGTACAGTTCTGTAGGTTTTCCCCCTACGTTAATTTATTAATTTCTTTCATGAAATAAAGAGAGACAGAGACAGAGACAGGCATCTCCATCAGAGCTTTTATACCGTGTGTCTGACATGTTCAGGGAGATCCTGGGATATGAACCTAGGGCCTTTCTCATGCAGGCCCAGTAGATTTTTGTAATGCCTATCATTACAGTATTGGGAAGAATGGTTTCCCTGTCCTAAAACTGCAATGCTATGGGTCTATTCCTTGGGCATTGCCATCATTCCGAAATTAAGCAAAAATGATAACCCAGATACAAGAAAGCAAGAACAAATATGACACCACCAGTGGGCTACGAACATTGACAGAAATGGATCCGGGCTGGTACCAAAATGCTATGATAACTACAAAGAGTTAGAGACAGAGAGCATAACCAGTTTCTGAAAACAGTGCCAAACATCCCTTCTGGAGTGAGGAATAAGGTGGAGGACGAAAACCAGCACCGAATGATGACCGTGTGTAGGCTGAATGATTTCTGTTATCAACTCATTTAATCCTAACAAAGATCCTGTAATGTATGTTTGATAATTATTCTGTTTTACAGATAAGGAAGTATAGGCACAGCCTTCAAGCAATTTGAGCCCAAGGACCCAGAGAAGGAACATGTTGGAGGCAGGATTTGAATCCAGGCAGCCTGGCTCCAGGAACTGTGCACTTAATCCCCATCATTTGATCTCGTTTTCACCACAGCCCCATGGGATGTGTTTGTTACGGTTCAGATAGCAGAGGTGATGATGCAGTGACTCAGAGAGGTTGAGTAACCAGCTCAAAGTCGCCCAGCTAAAAAGCTGCATGCAGTACCGAGAGCTTACACACAGGTCTGTCTGTCTCATGTCCATGCTGGTGACTTTCTCTGCCCCCTGGCATTGTCTCGGCTGAGACGTAGAGTAGGTGAGAATTTAGCCCCTCTTCTTCATCTGTAGAATAGCCGCTGTGATTGTTCCAGGGAGTATGAGGAAGGCGATTTTTAAGAGAAGCTGCGACAGGAAATTTGGTCTATTGTTTGAAACAAGAGGTGCAAACAAGTCTCCGCTTTGAAGTGCTGAATAACAAATTCCGCTGGGAGTGGAAAGGCGAGAAGCTACAAGATTCTTGAGCTGGTGTCAGATGCGCAAGGCGGAGGGCAGGAGGGGAAGAGGCAGCCCTGGAAGAAACTGGGGCAGGATTTGTTTGAAAAGAACGGGTTTTAAATAGATCAGTCTACAGAGGACAGCAAGTTGGGGGTGGTGGTGGCAGAGGGTCATTTTTTTCCCCTAAGGGAGCCCATTTTTGAAGGAAAACACAGCATTCAAAGGTGGGGGTAGGAAAGCAACCACGCAACACTAAAACGTAGAACAGTTCCAAAGGAAAACAAAACCAAACCTCACCACCTGGTCTGACTTGGTTGGTAATAAAATGCTATCGGATAAACGGAGCTTGTGTAAACTAATCCCACCTCCCACTCACAAGTCAGTATTAAATTTAGGAATGAGAGAGGCTAAGATACCGACTTGGAATTACTTGCAATTGCTTTACTAAACTGCATGCCTTGGACTCTAATAGCCTATCCCTGACCCCACCCTCCCAGCCATAGTTGAAGCCAGAATGGGATTGTTAATCAGATCCTTCCCCAGACAGTCCATTAAACCAGACTCCCCTAAAGTGAAGAAGTAAGAACCCTCGGCAATTAGCAAGTAGATTCCCAATGATGACTAGGAAAACACACCCATTTCCAGCTGCTTAGATTGCCAAACATCCCGTCTTCCTGTACTTAAGGGGGACTTTGACTCTCCCCATTGTTCTCATTTGCAATCGATGTCTCATTCAAGACCAAGGTCGGGTTATCAATCTTTATTATAGATGCCCTGGACCAGGGTGTCTGGTGCCTCCACTACCACAGAGAGATGTCTGGAGACAAAACCACCACTGGGAAAGACTGCTGGCAGCCGGGCTGTAAGGTAAGATGGGGGACCCTCTCCTCTCTGGGCAGTACCCTGGATTTCCTGAAGGGGAAGGGGAGGTTCCCTTTCGGACATCCCAGGTAAGTTCTGACCAGGTCAAGGCTCAGATATGCAGAGCAGCCACGTGCAGTTCTGGAGTAGGGCAGCTCTAGACTTTGGCTTACCAGGCGTGTTGGAGACATCCCTTTACCTATCTGAGCCTCAGTTTTCTTACATGTAAAAGGGGGGTAATGCTTCCCTACCTTGAGAACCTGCTGTGAGGATTAGAGATAAGCTTGTGTAAAGCTCACTGGATAATAACTGTTGTTCTTAGGTGGTTTTACAGGCAAAGATGACTTCCAGGCTTGAGATTTCTAATCTGGCCTTTTCAACCTCCAAATGGCAGTAGGTAATAGGGGTGTCCCTGCATTGCTCTATTCTCAATTGCCTGTCAGAATTTCCCATAAACATTTTTTGAGGGAGAGGCCTGACCTGGCAAGTCCCCCAAAGAGAAAGAAGTCTAAAAAAGATACATAGCTGGTATTGCTAGAACAGGGTTGAATGACTCGAACTGTGAAGTCTCCCGAGCAGTATCTGCCAGGTATGGCAATGAACCTACATGGGATTGGGCTTGGTGGCATCTTTCCCTCCATCAGCCATTATTTTCTTGTGCACACCTAATAACCAACAGGAAAAACCAAGTACATGTTTCTGAGATCGTCCCAACTAGGTTTTAAGGTCTCTCTAGGGCAGGAGCTACTGCATTTCATGTGGTTTTTATATGCATATGCCCCTGCCACCTCACCTTCCCACCTGCCCCAGCATAAATACATGCGTGAGCACGCGCGTGCGTACACACACACACACACACACACACACACACACACCTTACCACCACTACCACCACCCCTGACAGCCTAAAACAAGTTTTAGGAACAACTGTAGATTTGACTGACTTTATTTCACATCATATTTGAGTAAGCAGGAATTTTGCTGCTCTGTGTGGTTAGGGTCTCTCAGTCCTGATTTCTCAAATTAAAGGTCCTGGGGAAACAGACCTTAAAGATGAGTATTAGAAAAGCCTTTCCCAAGGTCAGATCTACCAAAGACACATTTTATTCGGGAAATAAGCAGTTACATTGCCAAACGAAGACTGAAGTGTTCTGTGGCATGAAGAAGGCATATCAGGAAGTAAAGACACTTTTTAACAACCAGCAGTGACATGCCACAGGCTGAGAAAGTGGTGAGGAGGGGAGGTCCTGTCTCCTCCTAGGGTTTCTTTCTGCAGGCCTTAGCCCTCTGATGGCGAAGGGATGGACAACTGGGAATTATTACCCTAGCTCATACTCTAAACCTGGCACAGAGTAGGCCTCAGCAAATATTGGTTGGAGAAATCAATTGATAAAGGCATTAGTTTCTTCAGAAAGGCATTGTGAAGGGTAGCTGAGAGAGTGTCATTAAAAGATGCCCAGAAAATTAACAGATCTCTGGGATCCTGCTTGACAAATCAATCTCTCTGTCAAGTGAGGCCTTTTTGAGGCTCTGAGTCTCAGTCTGCTTGTCTATAAAATGTATTAAAGTATCAGCAGGGCTGGAGGTGAAAGGGGACCAGCAGATGGCGTCACATTGCTGGACTCCCACGTAGTCAATCATGGTTTGAGTCCCAGCAGCTTAAAACTCACACCAGATGCACATGCGTGTGTACTCAAGATCCTGAAAGGAGAACAGAGGAGAAGGAATTGTGGGGGGGCATTCCCCCCCGGGGGGGTGATTTCTCACTTTCTGTCTCTCTGTCTCTCCGGCAAGCGCACGTGCTCTATAGCAAAAAATCTCGCTAAATAAATAAATAAAATACCAGCAGGGGTGTCAAGAAGCAAAGTTAGGGTATGTGGGTACAATGCAATTAAATGAGATTAAATCGTAGCAGTCGACTTTTATTGGGCACTTACTGTATGTAGATAGAGCACTAAAGCATTTTACATGGGCTTTCTCATATAATTCTAGTGCACACAATGAGATATGCACTTTTGTTATGGGAACAGACTTGGGGAGGCTAGAAAACATGTTTAAGGGCAAATAGTTCTTTCCGGAATTGGACTGAGCGGTTGTGTGCCTTCGTAGCAAACTGCTTCTCATTAGCTCTGTTGTCTAAATGCTGACCACACTGATAAGGCCAGGGTCCTTTCTGACGCAGCTAATCCGAAATGGGCATATGTGTGGAAATGGGTCGTTTTGCAGGAAGTGCACATTGTTTGTAGCACTGAGGCACATTGTCCAAAATGACAGTCACCCACCTGGTCCTTCAGAGATGCCACCAGCATCTTCCAGTCTATCTGGTCTCTAAGATGTCGGCCTGCGGTCCACCTCTTGAGCTCCCAGCTGAGAAACTCCCTCAGTTTCCCCTCCTCGTATAGGTTCAGTCTGTGGCACATTGTGCATGTGGCCTCAGATGCCCTTCTTCCCCTAATTCCTGCCCTGTCCATGACCCTGTCATTTTTGAATACCTTCGAGCATCTAAAGTGAGAACAAATCTCAGTTCACTGCTTAGATCAACGCTGAGGTTACAGCACACATTAGCATTTTATCAGTTCCTTTTCTGGATGTTGTTTGTCTTGTGCTTAAGGTAGAATCTTTTTTTTTTTTCTTTTCACTTTCACATGTTATTGCCCTATTCCCACTTTCATCTAAATTGTAAGCTTCTAAGGGCAGGACCTTGCCTGCTCCTCTTCTGGGTCTTTGTAGTGTCTGACACAGTGCTTCGCCCCACAGACGGTGTTTGGTGATTGGACAGTAAACTTTCCAGGATCATTGGTGACATTCTTACCTGCCACAAAGAACCTTTTCAAGGAACACAAGGATCCTGCACAGCCACAGTTTGGAATTTGGCATCGTATCCTCTGTGCCTTCCTCCACTTGACCATAATGACTTCAATTTCTCTCAAATGCCTTTGGATTTTATACTCACGTTAATTAGCACTAATAGAACAACACTTGGTGCCTTTATAGGATCTTTCCTTGGAGAACACAAAAGCATTTTACAAGAAAGTATTAATTATTCCCATTTTACAGGCAGGAAACCTGAGGCGATGTCAAACAGTGAGTCAGTGGCAAAATTAGGACATGATTTTTCCTCTCTGTTTTCAATTGTCTACTGTAATTACTTGGTCACAATACCCCTTCTAGGTTAGAGCTAAATTACTGTTTTTTTTGGTGTGTTTTTTGATTAATTACTTTTTAATTTGACCAGAAAGGGACAGAAAGAGAAAGAGAGAGACAGAGAAAGTGAGAGAGAGAGAGAGAGCAAGCCACCAGTTCCGTCTGGTACTCAAACCGCAGTCATCCATGTGGTAGTCCAGCACCTTTAACCACCATGCCACTTGTTAGCCCCTAAATTACTGTTATTAAGAAACAACATGTCAGACTCTATTGTAGTATCTTATTTTAAATAATATTTAATATTTTGCATCATAAAGGTAGTATATGCTTGGGGGCTGGCAGGTGGCATGGTGGTTAAGAATGTTGTACTCCCACATGACTGACCACAGTTCGAGTCCCAGATCTGGCAGCTTGCTTTCTGATATTCCCTCTCTCTCTCTGTCCCTCTCTGGTCAAAAAATTTAAATGAATAAACAAAATAAAATTCTTTCTTTTTAAAGGTAGTATATGCTCATATAAAAATATATAAAATGCAAAAATATTGAAGAAAATTAAAGTAATCAATAATAAATTGTACAGAGACATTATTAACATTGTAGCCTTCCCCCCGCCCCCCTGGCATTCTATGTGCATACAGAATGTTCTGTTCTTTACACTTGAGCTCATATTCCATCCTGCTTTTTTCTTATCCTATAATAAACATTTCCTCATATTACTAAATATTTTACTAAACCTAATGTTTAGGGACCAGCAGTTAGCGTAATGGCTATGTCGCTGGACTCCCATGTAGTCAACTGTCAAGTCCCGGACCCAGCGGCTTAAACTCACACCAGGCGCGTGTGCGTGTGTGCCCAAGATCCCGAGAGGAGAATGGAGGAGAAGGGATTGCGGCGTTGCCATCCCTCCGGGGTGGGGGTGATTTCTTGCTTTCTGTCTCTCTGTCTCTCTCTTTCTGGCGAGCACATGCTCCCTATAGCAAAAACCTCTCCAAAAAAAGAAAAAACAAAACAAAAACAAAAATACTTAATGTTTAATGGTTATATAGTGTTTATTTGATAATTCCCATATTGTAGCACATTTAGGTCATTTTGTTATTTTAGGGTTTGTTTTGTGACCAGAAATGTCTTTTATCTTTTTTAATGTTTATGCTTTTTAGGTTGTGTCTGTGTGTGTGTGTGTGTGTGTGTGTGCGTGTACATTTACGTAAAGAAAAAATAGTTGCTAAATTAGAGGCCCACCTACTTTCTTGTTTTTTTCTTTCTATCACCCACCTCCCTCACATGAAAACAAAATTTGACATCCTCTGAGAGTCTGCCCTGGTTAAAACTAGCTATTTCAACTCTAGAGATCTTATAATGCAGACTCTTATAACTTGACACTAGATCAAATATTTATCGTGAATGGAACTTGAGAGAATGAAAAAAGTTTTCTACTCACTGCTAGAAATAATCAGCTTCTTTATTTTCTGTTGGAGTAAGTTTTCAAAATCTTACAAACCACACTTACACAGGAAAAGAATAATATATAATCTGATAGTGCTTATGACAGAAGAAAATCTAATTACACTTCATGAAAACAGATCTTCATTCAACTCCAACTGTATAGCTTCAGAGATGTGCATAAAAGAGCTGGTGGAGAAACAATACTTTGCTTTGTATTGTGAATACTAAAAAACAACACCCCTAGGGACCAGATGGCATAATGGTTATGTCACGAGACTCCCACATAGTTGACCAGAGTTCGCGTCCCGCACCTGGCAGCTTAAAACTCACACTGGGCATGTGCGCATGTATGCCCCAAATCCCAAGAGTAGAATGGAGAAGGGATTGTGGCAGACCATCTCCCCTGGGGATTACTGCATTTTCTCTCTCTCTGTCTCTGAGTCTTCGGTGAGTCCACGTGCCCTGTAGCAAAAATCTCTCTAAAACAAACAAATGAAACAAAACAAAACAAAAATACCCGTGTCTATGCCCTCCACGTCCTGGCACTAGGGACATAGTTGTACATTTAAAATATTGAATGGCAAACTGCTATTATCAGAGCAATATATTAATAATTAAATCTCAATATAAATAGAATGCACATGGCTCATATCTCCCCGTAGAAAAGGAAGACTTAATATAAGGTGTGAGCCCAGAACTTGAACTTTACATTAAGGAAGATAATAATAATATTTATATAATGCTTTACATATTTCAAGCCCTTTCAAGCTTCTGACTATGTACACTATAATTTCTAGTGATTCAGCCATGACATCAGTGGGAGTCAATAGGATGGCATTTATTTTAATAATATCCAGGAAATATGTAATATGACATCCATGTGAGTGTCTCATGATGAGAAGGAGGTAAAAAGGAAAAAGTGATGGGAACCAGCAGGTAGTGTAATGGCTATGTCGCTGGACTCCCACGTAGTCGACCGCAGTTCACGTCCCGGACCCGGTGGCTTAAAACTCACGCCGGGCGCGTGTGCGTGCATGCCCAAGATCCCGAGAGGAGAATGGAGGAGAAGGGATTGCGGCGTGACCATCCCCCCTGGAGGGTGATTTCTCACTTTCTGTCTCTCTGTCTCTCTCTGTCTGGTGAGCGCACGCACCCTATAGCGAAAACCTCTCAAAAAAAAAAAAAAAAAGGAAAAAGTGAGATGTGATATTCTAACCAACTGCAAATATCAAGACGATTTATATTAGAATCTAAGCTTGGTGAAAAGAGGCAACAGAGATTAGTAGCTGGTGAAGTGAGTTTTGGAATCTTACATGGTAACAAGAACTTCCAGGTCTTCTCTTTCAGGAAGCTGGAGGTCCCAAAGCAATGAGCAGTTGAGTCTATTAAGCTAGACATATTTTCAAAGTATAAGCCATCTCCATCTGAAAGACCAAACCGCAAGCTTTCTCATTTGCAGCAAGCGGAGCAGAACAGAATGTAATCATCAGAGGTGTAGAAAGATACCTATAGCGTGTCATCAACATCTGCTGTCCAGAAGTACAAGGCAGGGTTAAATGGTAGGCCAGAACTGAAGTCTTTAAAGATTCCAGAAAGGGTCTTAGAGACTAAGAAATACTGTCACCAGAGATAGGCTGGGAAAATGATGAATAGGAGAGTCTACTGTTTAGAAATCATTATAGTTTGTTCTTACAAGTTTGGCAGGTTCTTGGTACAATTATATAACTACACATATATTTGGCATGTAAAGATGAATTATGTACTATGCGTGTAATTACATGTAGCAAAATGTGTACTTTTACTTGGTGGATATTTACATAGTAGAGTGAATAGTGTACTTAGAAATAATTAACATAAAGTATTATTTAAAAAATGGAATGATTAAAAGTAGGTTGGTTTTCTTGAGCTCAAAAAAGGAAAAGAATCTGGAATCTTCCTCTTTTATTCCAGTACTCTATGCCAAGTCATTCTGGAAGGTGGTCGCCAAAGACAAAAGAACTAGTAATTTCTCTCTGTTATTCGTATTCTTTTGATTTCAGGAAAAGGTCTTTTCAAATTTAAAGTATTTCAAAACTTCTGACTGGCCTTCAGTCACCTTGAATGAATGACTTGATGTAACTTTTAATTTCTATATTTATAATAATGAAATTCCCCAAATAACTTATTAGGGATAAGGTTTATTATTTTTAAAAATAATTATTTAATTTTAATTTTATTTATTATTATTTTTTTAACTTGACCAGCAAAAGACAGAGAGAAGGTGAGACAGCAAGTCACCAGGTCCAAGATTCAAACCATGGTTGGCCATGTGGGTGTCTAATGCCTTAACCACCACCATTGCCACCTGCCAGCCCCTGATTTGTCTTTTTCTATCATGCATCAAACTAACCATGTTGTTATTTTCACTTCTGGCTAAGTTATGATGTATGCATTTAGCATTATGTATCATTTCTGGTTATCTGAAACATTTCATGTTGAAAATCAGTTCTAATTTGGAAGAAAAAGTATTCAGAAAGTGAATTAAGGTTTTAGAGTAAATCTTGATTTTTTTATTCCTTTAAAGCACATCACAGAGGAAAGAAAATTTCTGAAATTTTTCATTTTTTTTGTAGCTTGGGGAAAACTATAGATTATTTCCCACCTTTTCTGGGGATAAAATTTCTAGGTGAAACTTAATTTATGAGTCCAAAATAAATAAGGCATCAGAACATAAAGATCTTTATGAAGGATAAAGAATCTGCTTTTTTATAATGCCCTACAGAATAGGACATTTTTCAGTTTGAAAGAAATTCTAAATGGTACATTCCTCTGACAAATGAAATCTTTTAAAAAGCAATGAAATGCATTTCCACTTTTGGTGGGGTTACCAAGAGGACAAATTTAGTGATAATCAGCCCAAGTGGCATTTTGGAGAATTTGCCAATTTTTAGCAAATGGATTTTATTAACTGTATAGATGTGTGAAAGGAGAATCCACCATTGCTAGGAGGATGGAGAAGAATGAACCCCAAAAGTTGCTTTATAAGCAGTTCTTTGTAAGTTGTATTAGTTAGTTTTAGTGTATCCTTGAGCATGTGGCCACTCACGTTTTTATAAGATAAAGTAGGTCAGAAAAGAGATTTAGGAATTCTGTGCTTGATTATTACTCACTTACCTTATTTGGTGCTAAGCTGTATTTCATTGAAAGTGTCAGAAACCAACATTTTGTTCACTCCTTTCACCTCGTCACTGGAGGTTTGATATGGAAAGCTCTGGGTGGAGAATTAGTTACATGCAATACTTGGGAACTGTTTGTTTTCTTCTCCTGAAGGGAGAGCCTGGACATCAAAATATGACCAGATGCCTTTGGATTGTTTTTCTTGTGCTTCATTCTAAGTAATATCAATTATGAGTCAAGGTGCTTCTTGGTACTGGGCCAGTTAAGTCCCCCTCCCTTCCCACACTGTTTCTAGGAGGTCATAGCCATTACTGTATTATCTTTGGAGGTGCCAGTGGCGACCTAGGTCCTCAAAGCTTCTCATTTTCTAAATACTTTATACAGTACACAGCTTTGTAGATCCACTGTATTTGGATGCCAGTGGACCCTCCTGAAGTTTTTCCATCAAGTTCAAAGCCAACCTGAAAAGAAAACAGACAGTAGAAATATAATTTGCTCTTATTCTGTTTATAATGGCTAAAGAAAAATAAATGTACCTTTAAAAGTTTTAAACTTTAGAATCCTGTTCATTTATTTCAACCAACTAAGAAAATTTTGGATCAGTGATTTATCTTGGATTATCCTTTCAAAATGGTAACGTTTTGTGAGGTTGGCAAAATTATTCTAAGTGTCCTCCCCCCCCCCAGAGGGGCAAAAAGGTTATAACACC
>NW_006159974.1:1350883-1352746 GCF_000334495.1 Tupaia belangeri chinensis | reverse complement strand
TTGGCAAAATTATTCTAAGTGTCCCCCCCCCCCCCCCAGAGAGCAATAAGGCTTGTATAGCCCAAAACTTTGGCAGAAGAAATCTAAATTTTATTTTAATAGAGCCCAGTCTCTGGGCTCTCCAGTATAGTGTTTCTCTAAGTCAGGTTAGCATGTAAAAAATAGAAATATAACCAGAAATGTAATAAGGGTATTTAATACTCATCAAATTTATTTCTAAAATATTGCCATGGATTCAGACCCTTGAATTCCAACCAGATGTATTTCTGGAGTATTACACAGGTCATATATATTTCACTTTTTTAGTTCAAACCCAGGGGATCGACGCGATAATTAGATTGAGAACATCTGCACCAAATCCAAACCATTTCCCTGATCCTTCCTTGAGGCTTCCCCAGGGGAGTTTCTGTCTTTCTTTTTATTTTTTTTAAAGCCCCTGCACATTTTATTTGTCCAACCACCTTTAGTTAATTCCTAGGTCTCGCCTCCCTGCCAAGGTACAAATGCGTGGGGAGGGCACTTTCCCTAAGTAAAGGGATGCGGAAAGAATGTTAGAAGTGACAGTTCGTTGGGACTGGAATGGCCCGAGGTGGCAGTGACTCTTCCTGCCAAGAGCAAGGCTGTGGGACAGGGCGTGGCCAGGCTGGAGGATCGCGGGCGCGCGGGTGGGCACGTGCGCCGAGACCCAAGGACACCGAGTGTCGGGGCGGCGCTGCCCTCTACCGGGCGGCGTGGTCGGAGTTGCAGAGCGGCCGGCGGCCGACGCGCGCGCGGGCTGGGGCGCCCCACACCTAGGCGGCTCTGGCCCCCCGAGGTCCGCAGTGCTCCGCGCGCCGCAGCATCTGGGGCCAAGTGTCTCCGCCCTGGATGACCGTGCTTTCCACCCACCTGCTTCCTGCCCCTCCCGGGAGTCAGGGCTGCTACTGGAACACAGATTGAACCCACTCCTGCCTCCCTGATGAAACTGAGGCTCCTAGCCGACAGTGCCAGACTTGGGGACAAGCGTGTTCCCTAAATCTTGGGGGTTTTAATTTCCCGTCCCTTCCTTCCAAAATTATAAACCCACTCCACTGATCAGCGCTAAACCCTCGAACTCAGTCGAAAAGCGATTATTTCCCACTTAAGTTTAGTTTGTATACCATATAGATCTTATTTACATATAATTTTCAAGATGAAGGAATTTGGGAATTTGTTTGAACTAATTACATGTTTAAATGAAGTGCAGGACACTAAAAGTGCAGTGTTCCTTGGAAACTCAAACACGTGTGTATAATCAATGAAAGAAGAAGAGCATGAAACGTGCTTTTGCCAGGTTTTTGCGAGGAAAGAAATCAAAAGAATGTATCTTTTCGGTTTAAATTTTAGCATTTTGGTAAACTTGGTACCATGCTTTCGGCTTTTAAGTGAGTGCACCCACATTCCCAAGTTTCTGCACCCAAAGTAGTGAAAATCCGAGGTATGTGAACCACAGGAAGTTTCTGAGGCTGTCCGCTGAAGTGGTACGTGGGGAACACAGAACTGCACCCCAGGACTTTTTCTGTCGTGGCCTAAGCTGGAGAGGCTTGCCGGATGGGGGCCACTGGGACCCCGGCGCCGCCGCGTTGCCGGGACCGCGCGGCCGGATTGTGGGGCGTAATGTGTACAGCGGCCTGAAACTCAGGGCAGGTTCCCCCCACTCCACTCCCCCAAACACGACAGGCTGTTTTCTCCAGGTCGCCTGGTCCCTGCTGGGGCGCGAGGGGTCGGTGAACCGTCGCCCGCCGCCAAAGCGCCGGGACGCCGGGTGCGGTGGGCCTGAGCCGCGCGGGGTCGGTGGTCGGGGATCGGGCAGGTGGTCGGGGCGGCTCAGCGCCCAGCATGAGG